>NC_091218.1:29891072-30057311 GCF_040958095.1 Procambarus clarkii | reverse complement strand
GATGATTGAAAATTAAGTATTTAAGGTTATTATCTAATCAATTATGTGTTTGCATCATTTTTATCGTATATATATATGAATTAATACCCATGGACGGAAAATTCACAAAAACGTGGAAAACGGCAAAATATTGCCTAATTCGATGATATTTTGTTTAAATCACATGAAGGAAAAGGAGATGATGAACGTTAAATATTGCTAAATTCGATGATTTTTCGTACGATGCAAAATGCAAGAAAACTTGCTTAAAATGCAATATTATGCGAAATTCTGAGATTTGAAGGCCAAATCACATATCGTGATACTACATGAAATAGTATCGAAATATTGGTAAAAATGAATATATTTACGTAATATCAAACTACATGAAAAACGTGAAAAAAGTCACTATATAACGATATTTGAGGATTTTAACTTCAAATCATAGAGCGAGGTTTCGTATTATTTAGTTCCAATAAAAGACATATGACAATGTTGTTTCCAATACAAATGATAAAAAACAATGTGTTTTCATTAGAATTAACTATAATGTTCTTGATTTTCCGTTTATATTAACGATGGAAGATGTACACGTAAAACCGCTCTAATCCGGCTGAAACGTCGATATATGCAATAAAAACCGAACTTCTCCCCTTTTCAATATCTTACTCAGTATTTTAACGAGAAACAAATAGATGATTGAAAATGAAGTATTTAAGGTTATTATCTAATCAATTATGTGTTTGCATCATTTTTATCGTATATATATATGAATTAATACCCATGGACGGAAAATTCACAAAAACGTGGAAAACGGCAAAATATTGCCTAATTCGATGATATTTTGTTTAAATCACATGAAGGAAAAGGAGATGATAAACGTTAAAATATTGCTAAATTCGATGATTTTTCGTACGAAGCAAAATGCAAGAAAACTTGCTTAAAATGCAATATTATGCGAAATTCTGAGATTTGAAGGCCAAATCACATATCGTGATACTACATGAAATAGTATCGAAATATTGGTAAAAATGAATATATTTACGTAATATCAAACTACATGAAAAACGTGAAAAAAGTCACTATATAACCATATTTGAGGATTTTAACTTCAAATCATAGAGCGAGGTTTCGTATTATTTAGTTCCAATAAAAGACATATGACAATGTTGTTTCCAATACAAATGATAAAAAACAATGTGTTTTCATTAGAATTAACTATAATGTTCTTGATTTTCCGTTTATATTAACGATGGAAGATGTACACGTAAAACCGCTCTAATCCGGCTGAAACGTCGATATATGCAATAAAAACCGAACTTCTCCCCTTTTCAATATCTTACTCAGTATTTTAACGAGAAACAAATAGATGATTGAAAATGAAGTATTTAAGGTTATTATCTAATCAATTATGTGTTTGCATCATTTTTATCGTATATATATATGAATTAATACCCATGGACGGAAAATTCACAAAAACGTGGAAAACGGCAAAATATTGCCTAATTCGATGATATTTTGTTTAAATCACATGAAGGAAAAGGAGATGATGAACGTTAAAATATTGCTAAATTCGATGATTTTTCGTACGAAGCAAAATGCAAGAAAACTTGCTTAAAATGCAATATTATGCGAAATTCTGAGATTTGAAGGCCAAATCACATATCGTGATACTACATGAAATAGTATCGAAATATTGGTAAAAATGAATATATTTACGTAATATCAAACTACATGAAAAACGTGAAAAAAGTCACTATATAACCGATATTTGAGGATTTTAACTTCAAATCATAGAGCGAGGTTTCGTATTATTTAGTTCCAATAAAAGACATATGACAATGTTGTTTCCAATACAAATGATAAAAAACAATGTGTTTTCATTAGAATTAACTATAATGTTCTTGATTTTCCGTTTATATTAACGAGGGAAGATGTACACGTAAAACCGCTCTAATCCGGCTGAAACGTCGATATATGCAATAAAAACCGAACTTCTCCCCTTTTCAATATCTTACTCAGTATTTTAACGAGAAACAAATAGATGATTGAAAATGAAGTATTTAAGGTTATTATCTAATCAATTATGTGTTTGCATCATTTTTATCGTATATATATATGAATTAATACCCATGGACGGAAAATTCACAAAAACGTGGAAAACGGCAAAATATTGCCTAATTCGATGATATTTTGTTTAAATCACATGAAGGAAAAGGAGATGATAAACGTTAAAATATTGCTAAATTCGATGATTTTTCGTACGAAGCAAAATGCAAGAAAACTTGCTTAAAATGCAATATTATGCGAAATTCTGAGATTTGAAGGCCAAATCACATATCGTGATACTACATGAAATAGTATCGAAATATTGGTAAAAATGAATATATTTACGTAATATCAAACTACATGAAAAACGTGAAAAAAGTCACTATATAACCATATTTGAGGATTTTAACTTCAAATCATAGAGCGAGGTTTCGTATTATTTAGTTCCAATAAAAGACATATGACAATGTTGTTTCCAATACAAATGATAAAAAACAATGTGTTTTCATTAGAATTAACTATAATGTTCTTGATTTTCCGTTTATATTAACGATGGAAGATGTACACGTAAAACCGCTCTAATCCGGCTGAAACGTCGATATATGCAATAAAAACCGAACTTCTCCCCTTTTCAATATCTTACTCAGTATTTTAACGAGAAACAAATAGATGATTGAAAATGAAGTATTTAAGGTTATTATCTAATCAATTATGTGTTTGCATCATTTTTATCGTATATATATATGAATTAATACCCATGGACGGAAAATTCACAAAAACGTGGAAAACGGCAAAATATTGCCTAATTCGATGATATTTTGTTTAAATCACATGAAGGAAAAGGAGATGATGAACGTTAAATATTGCTAAATTCGATGATTTTTCGTACGAATGCAAAATGCAAGAAAACTTGCTTAAAATGCAATATTATGCGAAATTCTGAGATTTGAAGGCCAAATCACATATCGTGATACTACATGAAATAGTATCGAAATATTGGTAAAAATGAATATATTTACGTAATATCAAACTACATGAAAAACGTGAAAAAAGTCACTATATAACCATATTTGAGGATTTTAACTTCAAATCATAGAGCGAGGTTTCGTATTATTTAGTTCCAATAAAAGACATATGACAATGTTGTTTCCAATACAAATGATAAAAAACAATGTGTTTTCATTAGAATTAACTATAATGTTCTTGATTTTCCGTTTATATTAACGATGGAAGATGTACACGTAAAACCGCTCTAATCCGGCTGAAACGTCGATATATGCAATAAAAACCGAACTTCTCCCCTTTTCAATATCTTACTCAGTATTTTAACGAGAAACAAATAGATGATTGAAAATGAAGTATTTAAGGTTATTATCTAATCAATTATGTGTTTGCATCATTTTTATCGTATATATATATGAATTAATACCAATGGACGGAAAATTCACAAAAACGTGGAAAACGGCAAAATATTGCCTAATTCGATGATATTTTGTTTAAATCACATGAAGGAAAAGGAGATGATGAACGTTAAATATTGCTAAATTCGATGATTTTTCGTACGATGCAAAATGCAAGAAAACTTGCTTAAAATGCAATATTATGCGAAATTCTGAGATTTGAAGGCCAAATCACATATCGTGATACTACATGAAATAGTATCGAAATATTGGTAAAAATGAATATATTTACGTAATATCAAACTACATGAAAAACGTGAAAAAAGTCACTATATAACGATATTTGAGGATTTTAACTTCAAATCATAGAGCGAGGTTTCGTATTATTTAGTTCCAATAAAAGACATATGACAATGTTGTTTCCAATACAAATGATAAAAAACAATGTGTTTTCATTAGAATTAACTATAATGTTCTTGATTTTCCGTTTATATTAACGATGGAAGATGTACACGTAAAACCGCTCTAATCCGGCTGAAACGTCGATATATGCAATAAAAACCGAACTTCTCCCCTTTTCAATATCTTACTCAGTATTTTAACGAGAAACAAATAGATGATTGAAAATGAAGTATTTAAGGTTATTATCTAATCAATTATGTGTTTGCATCATTTTTATCGTATATATATGAATTAATACCCATGGACGGAAAATTCACAAAAACGTGGAAAACGGCAAAATATTGCCTAATTCGATGATATTTTGTTTAAATCACATGAAGGAAAAGGAGATGATGAACGTTAAATATTGCTAAATTCGATGATTTTTCGTACGAAGCAAAATGCAAGAAAACTTGCTTAAAATGCAATATTATGCGAAATTCTGAGATTTGAAGGCCAAATCACATATCGTGATACTACATGAAATAGTATCGAAATATTGGTAAAAATGAATATATTTACGTAATATCAAACTACATGAAAAACGTGAAAAAAGTCACTATATAACCGATATTTGAGGATTTTAACTTCAAATCATAGAGCGAGGTTTCGTATTATTTAGTTCCAATAAAAGACATATGACAATGTTGTTTCCAATACTAATGATAAAAAACAATGTGTTTTCATTAGAATTAACTATAATGTTCTTGATTTTCCGTTTATATTAACGATGGAAGATGTACACGTAAAACCGCTCTAATCCGGCTGAAACGTCGATATATGCAATAAAAACCAAACTTCTCCCCTTTTCAATATCTTACTCAGTATTTTAACGAGAAACAAATAGATGATTGAAAATGAAGTATTTAAGGTTATTATCTAATCAATTATGTGTTTGCATCATTTTTATCGTATATATATATGAATTAATACCCATGGACGGAAAATTCACAAAAACGTGGAAAACGGCAAAATATTGCCTAATTCGATGATATTTTGTTTAAATCACATGAAGGAAAAGGAGATGATAAACGTTAAACTATTGCTAAATTCGATGATTTTTCGTACGAAGCAAAATGCAAGAAAACTTGCTTAAAATGCGATATTATGCGAAATTCTGAGATTTGAAGGCCAAATCACATATCGTGATACTACATGAAATAGTATCGAAATATTGGTAAAAATGAATATATTTACGTAATATCAAACTACATGAAAAACGTGAAAAAAGTCACTATATAACCATATTTGAGGATTTTAACTTCAAATCATAGAGCGAGGTTTCGTATTATTTAGATCCAAGAAAAGACATATGACAATGTTGTTTCCAATACAAATGATAAAAAACAATGTGTTTTCATTAGAATTAACTATAATGTTCTTGATTTTCCGTTTATATTAACGATTTAAGATGTACACGTAAAACCGCTCTAATCCGGTTGAAAAGTCGATATATGCAATAAAAACCGAACTTCTCCCCTTTTCAATATCTTACTCAGTATTTTAACGAGAAACAAATAGATGATTGAAAATGAAGTATTTAAGGTTATTATCTAATCAATTATGTGTTTGCATCATTTTTATCGTATATATATATGAATTAATACCAATGGACGGAAAATTCACAAAAACGTGGAAAGCGGCAAAATATTACCTAATTCGATGATATTTTGTTGAAATCACATGAAGGAAAAGGAGATGATAAACGTTAAACTATTGCTAAATTCGATGATTTTTCGTACGAAGCAAAATGCAAGAAAACTTGCTTAAAATGCAATATTATGCGAAATTCTGAGATTTCAAGGCCAAATCACATATCGTGATACTACATGAAATAATATCGAAATATTGGTAAAAATGAATATATATTTGCGTAATATCAAACTACGTGATTAACGTGAAAAAGTCACTATTTTACCATATTTGAGGATTTTACCTTCAAATCATAGAGCGAGGTTTCGTATTATTTAGTTCCAAGAAAAGACATATGACAATGTTGTTTCCAATACAAATGATAAAAATCAATGTGTTTTCATTAGAATTAACTAAAATGTTCCTGATTTTCCGTTTATATTACCGATGGAAGATGTACACGAAAACCACTCTATTCCGGCTGAAATGTCGATATATGCAATAAAATCAGAACTTCTCCCCTTTCAATATCTCAGTATTTTACCGAGAAAGAAATAGTTGATTGAAAATGAAGTATTTAAGGTTATTATCTAATCAATTATGTGTTTGCATCATTTTTATCGTATATATATGAATTAAAACCCATGGACTGAAAATTCACAAAAACGTGGAAAACGGCAAAATATTGCCTAATTCGATTATATTTTGTTTAAATCACATGAAGGAAAAGGAGATGATAAACGTCAAAATATTGCTATAATCGATGATTTTTCGTAAGAACAAAATGCAAGAAAACTTGCTTGAAATGCAATATTATGCGAAATTCTGAGATTTGAAGGCCAAATCACATATCGTGATACTACATGAAATAGTATCGAAATATTGGTAAAAATGAATATATTTACGTAATATCAAACTACATGAAAAACGTGAAAAAAGTCACTATATAACCATATTTGAGGATTTTAACTTCAAATCATAGAGCGAGGTTTCGTATTATTTAGATCCAAGAAAAGACATATGACAATGTTGTTTCCAATACAAATGATGAAAAACAATGTGTTTTCATTAGAATTAACTATAATGTTCTTGATTTTCCGTTTATATTAACGATGGAAGATGTACACGTAAAACCGCTCTAATCCGGCTGAAAAGTCGATATATGCAATAAAAACCGAACTTCTCCCCTTTTCAATATCTTACTCAGTATTTTAACGAGAAACAAATAGATGATTGAAAATGAAGTATTTAAGGTTATTATCTAATCAATTATGTGTTTGCATCATTTTTATCGTATATATATATGAATTAATACCCATGGACGGAAAATTCACAAAAACGTGGAAAACGGCAAAATATTACCTAATTCGATGATATTTTGTTTAAATCACATGAAGGAAAAGGAGATGATAAACGTTAAAATATTGCTAAATTCGATGATTTTTCGTACGAAGCAAAATGCAAGAAAACTTGCTTAAAATGCAATATTATGCGAAATTCTGAGATTTCAAGGCCAAATCACATATCGTGATACTACATGAAATAGTATCGAAATATTGGTAAAAATGAATATATTTACGTAATATCAAACTACATGAAAATCGTGAAAAAAATCACTATTTAACCATATTTGAGGATTATAACTTAGAATCATAGAGCGAGGTTTCGTATTATTTAGATCCAAGAAAAGACATATGACAATGTTGTTTCCAATACAAATGATAAAAATCAATGTGTTTTCATTAGAATTAACTAAAATGTTCCTGATTTTCCGTTTATATTACCGATGGAAGATGTACACGAAAACCGCTCTATTCCGGCTGAAACGTCGATATATGCAATAAAATCAGAACTTCTCCCCCTTTCAATATCTTACTCAGTATTTTACCGAGAAAGAAATAGTTGATTGAAAATGAAGTATTTAAGGTTATTATCTAATCAATTATGTGTTTGCATCATTTTTATCGTATATATAGGAATTAAAACCCATGGACTGAAAATTCACAAAAACATGTAAAACGGCAAAATATTGCCTAATTCGATGATATTTTGTTTAAATCACATGAAGGAAAAGGAGATGATAAACGTTAAAATATTGCTAAATTCGATGATTTTTCGTACGAAGCAAAATGCAAGAAAACTTGCTTAAAATGCAATATTATGCGAAATTCTGAGATTTGATGGCCAAATCACATATCGTCATACTACATGAAATAGTATCGAAATATTGGTAAAAATGAATATATATACGCAATATCAAACTACATGAAAAACGTGAAAAAAGTCACTATATAACCATATTTGAGGATTTTAACTTCAAATCATAGAGGGAAGTTTCGAATTATTTAGATCCAAGAAAAGACATATGACAATGTTGTTTCCAATACAAATGATAAAAAACAATGTGTTTTCATTAAAAATAACTAAAATGTTCTTGATTTTCCGTTTATATTAACGAGGGAAGATGTACACGTAAAACCGCTCTAATCCGGCTGAAACGTCGATATATGCAATAAAAACCGAACTTCTCCCCTTTTCAATATCTTACTCAGTATTTTAACGAGAAACAAATAGATGATTGAAAATGAAGTATTTAAGGTTATTGTCTAATCAATTATGTGTTTGCATCATTTTTATCGTATATATATATGAATTAATAAACATGGACGGAAAATTCACAAAAAAGTGGAAAACGGCAAAATATTGCCTAATTCGATGATATTTTGTTTAAATCACATGAAGGAAAAGGAGATGATAAACGTTAAAATATTGCTAAATTCGATGATTTTTCGTACGAAACAAAATGCAAGAAAACTTGCTTAAAATGCAATATTATGCGAAATTCTGAGATTTGAAGGCCAAATCACATATCGTGATACTACATGAAATAGTACCGAAATATTGGTAAAAATTGGTATTTATTTGGTTTTGGTAAATAAAATTTATTGGTATTTACGTAATATCAAACTACATGACAAAAGTAAAAAAAGTCACTATATAACCATATTTGAGGATTTTAACTTCAAATCATAGAGCGAGGTTTCGTATTATTTAGATCCAAGAAAAGACATATGACAATGTTGTTTCCAATACAAATGATAAAAAACAATGTGTTTTCATTAGAATTAACTATAATGTTCTTGATTTTCCGTTTATATTACCGATGGAAGATGTACACGAAAACCGCTCTATTCCGGCTGAAACGTCGATATATGCAATAAAATCAGAACTTCTCCCCCTTTCAATATCTTACTCAGTATTTTAACGAGAAACAAATAGATGATTGAAAATGAAGTATTTAAGGCTATTATCTAATCAATTATGTGTTTGCATCATTTTTATCGTATATATATATGAATTAATACCCATGGACGGAAAATTCACAAAAACGTGGAAAACGGCAAAATATTGCCTAATTCGATGATATTTTGTTTAAATCACATGAAGGAAAAGGAGATGATGAACGTTAAATATTGCTAAATTCGATGATTTTTCGTACGAAGCAAAATGCAAGAAAACTTGCTTAAAATGCAATATTATGCGAAATTCTGAGATTTGAAGGCCAAATCACATATCGTGATACTACATGAAATAGTATCGAAATATTGGTAAAAATGAATATATTTACGTAATATCAAACTACATGAAAAACGTGAAAAAAGTCACTATATAACGATATTTGAGGATTTTAACTTCAAATCATAGAGCGAGGTTTCGTATTATTTAGTTCCAATAAAAGACATATGACAATGTTGTTTCCAATACTAATGATAAAAAACAATGTGTTTTCATTAGAATTAACTATAATGTTCTTGATTTTCCGTTTATATTAACGATGGAAGATGTACACGTAAAACCGCTCTAATCCGGCTGAAACGTCGATATATGCAATAAAAACCAAACTTCTCCCCTTTTCAATATCTTACTCAGTATTTTAACGAGAAACAAATAGATGATTGAAAATGAAGTATTTAAGGTTATTATCTAATCAATTATGTGTTTGCATCATTTTTATCGTATATATATATGAATTAATACCCATGGACGGAAAATTCACAAAAACGTGGAAAACGGCAAAATATTGCCTAATTCGATGATATTTTGTTTAAATCACATGATGGAAAAGGAGATGATAAACGTTAAAATATTGCTAAATTCGATGATTTTTCGTACGAAGCAAAATGCAAGAAAACTTGCTTAAAATGCAATATTATGCGAAATTCTGAGATTTGAAGGCCAAATCACATATCGTGATACTACATGAAATAGTATCGAAATATTGGTAAAAATGAATATTTTTACGTAATATCAAACTACATGAAAAACGTGAAAAAAGTCACTATATAACCATATTTGAGGATTTTAACTTCAAAACATAGAGAGAGGTTTCGTATTATTTAGTTCCAATAAAAGACATATGACAATGTTGTTTCCAATACAAATTATAAAAAACAATGTGTTTTCATTAGAATTAACTATAATGTTCTTGATTTTCCGTTTATATTAACGATGGAAGATGTACACGTAAAACCGCTCTAATCCGGCTGAAACGTCGATATATGCAATAAAAACCGAACTTCTCCCCTTTTCAATATCTTACTCAGTATTTTAACGAGAAACAAATAGATGATTGAAAATGAAGTATTTAAGGTTATTATCTAATCAATTATGTGTTTGCATCATTTTTATCGTATATATATTTGAATTAATACCCATGGACGGAAAATTCACAAAAACGTGGAAAACGGCTAAATATTGCCTAATTCGATGATATTTTGTTTAAATCACATGAAGGAAAAGGAGATGATGAACGTTAAATATTGCTAAATTCGATGATTTTTCGTACGATGCAAAATGCAAGAAAACTTGCTTAAAATGCAATATTATGCGAAATTCTGAGATTTGAAGGCCAAATCACATATCGTGATACTACATGAAATAGTATCGAAATATTGGTAAAAATGAATATATTTACGTAATATCAAACTACATGAAAAACGTGAAAAAGTCACTATATAACGATATTTGAGGATTTTAACTTCAAATCATAGAGCGAGGTTTCGTATTATTTAGTTCCAATAAAAGACATATGACAATGTTGTTTCCAATACAAATGATAAAAAACAATGTGTTTTCATTAGAATTAACTATAATGTTCTTGATTTTCCGTTTATATTAAGGAGGGAAGATGTACACGTAAAACCGCTCTAATCCGGCTGAAACGTCGATATATGCAATAAAAACCGAACTTCTCCCCTTTTCAATATCTTACTCAGTATTTTAACGAGAAACAAATAGATGATTGAAAATTAAGTATTTAAGGTTATTATCTAATCAATTATGTGTTTGCATCATTTTTATCGTATATATATATGAATTAATACCAATGGACGGAAAATTCACAAAAACGTGGAAAACGGCAAAATATTGCCTAATTCGATGATATTTTGTTTAAATCACATGAAGGAAAAGGAGATGATGAACGTTAAATATTGCTAAATTCGATGATTTTTCGTACGATGCAAAATGCAAGAAAACTTGCTTAAAATGCAATATTATGCGAAATTCTGAGATTTGAAGGCCAAATCACATATCGTGATACTACATGAAATAGTATCGAAATATTGGTAAAAATGAATATATTTACGTAATATCAAACTACATGAAAAACGTGAAAAAAGTCACTATATAACGATATTTGAGGATTTTAACTTCAAATCATAGAGCGAGGTTTCGTATTATTTAGTTCCAATAAAAGACATATGACAATGTTGTTTCCAATACTAATGATAAAAAACAATGTGTTTTCATTAGAATTAACTATAATGTTCTTGATTTTCCGTTTATATTAACGATGGAAGATGTACACGTAAAACCGCTCTAATCCGGCTGAAACGTCGATATATGCAATAAAAACCAAACTTCTCCCCTTTTCAATATCTTACTCAGTATTTTAACGAGAAACAAATAGATGATTGAAAATGAAGTATTTAAGGTTATTATCTAATCAATTATGTGTTTGCATCATTTTTATCGTATATATATATGAATTAATACCCATGGACGGAAAATTCACAAAAACGTGGAAAACGGCAAAATATTGCCTAATTCGATGATATTTTGTTTAAATCACATGATGGAAAAGGAGATGATAAACGTTAAAATATTGCTAAATTCGATGATTTTTCGTACGAAGCAAAATGCAAGAAAACTTGCTTAAAATGCAATATTATGCGAAATTCTGAGATTTGAAGGCCAAATCACATATCGTGATACTACATGAAATAGTATCGAAATATTGGTAAAAATGAATATTTTTACGTAATATCAAACTACATGAAAAACGTGAAAAAAGTCACTATATAACCATATTTGAGGATTTTAACTTCAAAACATAGAGAGAGGTTTCGTATTATTTAGTTCCAATAAAAGACATATGACAATGTTGTTTCCAATACAAATTATAAAAAACAATGTGTTTTCATTAGAATTAACTATAATGTTCTTGATTTTCCGTTTATATTAACGATGGAAGATGTACACGTAAAACCGCTCTAATCCGGCTGAAACGTCGATATATGCAATAAAAACCGAACTTCTCCCCTTTTCAATATCTTACTCAGTATTTTAACGAGAAACAAATAGATGATTGAAAATGAAGTATTTAAGGTTATTATCTAATCAATTATGTGTTTGCATCATTTTTATCGTATATATATTTGAATTAATACCCATGGACGGAAAATTCACAAAAACGTGGAAAACGGCTAAATATTGCCTAATTCGATGATATTTTGTTTAAATCACATGAAGGAAAAGGAGATGATGAACGTTAAATATTGCTAAATTCGATGATTTTTCGTACGATGCAAAATGCAAGAAAACTTGCTTAAAATGCAATATTATGCGAAATTCTGAGATTTGAAGGCCAAATCACATATCGTGATACTACATGAAATAGTATCGAAATATTGGTAAAAATGAATATATTTACGTAATATCAAACTACATGAAAAACGTGAAAAAGTCACTATATAACGATATTTGAGGATTTTAACTTCAAATCATAGAGCGAGGTTTCGTATTATTTAGTTCCAATAAAAGACATATGACAATGTTGTTTCCAATACAAATGATAAAAAACAATGTGTTTTCATTAGAATTAACTATAATGTTCTTGATTTTCCGTTTATATTAAGGAGGGAAGATGTACATGTAAAACCGCTCTAATCCGGCTGAAACGTCGATATATGCAATAAAAACCGAACTTCTCCCCTTTTCAATATCTTACTCAGTATTTTAACGAGAAACAAATAGATGATTGAAAATTAAGTATTTAAGGTTATTATCTAATCAATTATGTGTTTGCATCATTTTTATCGTATATATATATGAATTAATACCCATGGACGGAAAATTCACAAAAACGTGGAAAACGGCAAAATATTGCCTAATTCGATGATATTTTGTTTAAATCACATGATGGAAAAGGAGATGATAAACGTTAAAATATTGCTAAATTCGATGATTTTTCGTACGAAGCAAAATGCAAGAAAACTTGCTTAAAATGCAATATTATGCGAAATTCTGAGATTTGAAGGCCAAATCACATATCGTGATACTACATGAAATAGTATCGAAATATTGGTAAAAATGAATATTTTTACGTAATATCAAACTACATGAAAAACGTGAAAAAAGTCACTATATAACCATATTTGAGGATTTTAACTTCAAAACATAGAGAGAGGTTTCGTATTATTTAGTTCCAATAAAAGACATATGACAATGTTGTTTCCAATACAAATTATAAAAAACAATGTGTTTTCATTAGAATTAACTATAATGTTCTTGATTTTCCGTTTATATTAACGATGGAAGATGTACACGTAAAACCGCTCTAATCCGGCTGAAACGTCGATATATGCAATAAAAACCGAACTTCTCCCCTTTTCAATATCTTACTCAGTATTTTAACGAGAAACAAATAGATGATTGAAAATGAAGTATTTAAGGTTATTATCTAATCAATTATGTGTTTGCATCATTTTTATCGTATATATATTTGAATTAATACCCATGGACGGAAAATTCACAAAAACGTGGAAAACGGCTAAATATTGCCTAATTCGATGATATTTTGTTTAAATCACATGAAGGAAAAGGAGATGATGAACGTTAAATATTGCTAAATTCGATGATTTTTCGTACGATGCAAAATGCAAGAAAACTTGCTTAAAATGCAATATTATGCGAAATTCTGAGATTTGAAGGCCAAATCACATATCGTGATACTACATGAAATAGTATCGAAATATTGGTAAAAATGAATATATTTACGTAATATCAAACTACATGAAAAACGTGAAAAAGTCACTATATAACGATATTTGAGGATTTTAACTTCAAATCATAGAGCGAGGTTTCGTATTATTTAGTTCCAATAAAAGACATATGACAATGTTGTTTCCAATACAAATGATAAAAAACAATGTGTTTTCATTAGAATTAACTATAATGTTCTTGATTTTCCGTTTATATTAAGGAGGGAAGATGTACATGTAAAACCGCTCTAATCCGGCTGAAACGTCGATATATGCAATAAAAACCGAACTTCTCCCCTTTTCAATATCTTACTCAGTATTTTAACGAGAAACAAATAGATGATTGAAAATTAAGTATTTAAGGTTATTATCTAATCAATTATGTGTTTGCATCATTTTTATCGTATATATATATGAATTAATACCAATGGACGGAAAATTCACAAAAACGTGGAAAACGGCAAAATATTGCCTAATTCGATGATATTTTGTTTAAATCACATGAAGGAAAAGGAGATGATGAACGTTAAATATTGCTAAATTCGATGATTTTTCGTACGATGCAAAATGCAAGAAAACTTGCTTAAAATGCAATATTATGCGAAATTCTGAGATTTGAAGGCCAAATCACATATCGTGATACTACATGAAATAGTATCGAAATATTGGTAAAAATGAATATATTTACGTAATATCAAACTACATGAAAAACGTGAAAAAAGTCACTATATAACGATATTTGAGGATTTTAACTTCAAATCATAGAGCGAGGTTTCGTATTATTTAGTTCCAATAAAAGACATATGACAATGTTGTTTCCAATACAAATGATAAAAAACAATGTGTTTTCATTAGAATTAACTATAATGTTCTTGATTTTCCGTTTATATTAACGATGGAAGATGTACAGGTAAAACCGCTCTAATCCGGCTGAAACGTCGATATATGCAATAAAAACCAAACTTCTCCCCTTTTCAATATCTTACTCAGTATTTTAACGAGAAACAAATAGATGATTGAAAATGAAGTATTTAAGGTTATTATCTAATCAATTATGTGTTTGCATCATTTTTATCGTATATATATATGAATTAATACCCATGGACGGAAAATTCACAAAAACGTGGAAAACGGCAAAATATTGCCTAATTCGATGATATTTTGTTTAAATCACATGATGGAAAAGGAGATGATAAACGTTAAAATATTGCTAAATTCGATGATTTTTCGTACGAAGCAAAATGCAAGAAAACTTGCTTAAAATGCAATATATGCGAAATTCTGAGATTTGAAGGCCAAATCACATATCGTGATACTATATGAAATAGTATCGAAATATTGGTAAAAATGAATATTTTTACGTAATATCAAACTACATGAAAAACGTGAAAAAAGTCACTATATAACCATATTTGAGGATTTTAACTTCAAAACATAGAGAGAGGTTTCGTATTATTTAGTTCCAATAAAAGACATATGACAATGTTGTTTCCAATACAAATTATAAAAAACAATGTGTTTTCATTAGAATTAACTATAATGTTCTTGATTTTCCGTTTATATTAACGATGGAAGATGTACACGTAAAACCGCTCTAATCCGGCTGAAACGTCGATATATGCAATAAAAACCGAACTTCTCCCCTTTTCAATATCTTACTCAGTATTTTAACGAGAAACAAATAGATGATTGAAAATGAAGTATTTAAGGTTATTATCTAATCAATTATGTGTTTGCATCATTTTTATCGTATATATATGAATTAAAACCCATGGACTGAAAATTCACAAAAACGTGGAAAACGGCAAAATATTGCCTAATTCGATGATATTTTGTTTAAATCACATGAAGGAAAAGGAGATGATAAACGTTAAACTATTGCTAAATTCGATGATTTTTCGTACGAAGCAAAATGCAAGAAAACTTGCTTAAAATGCGATATTATGCGAAATTCTGAGATTTGAAGGCCAAATCACATATCGTGATACTACATGAAATAGTATCGAAATATTGGTAAAAATGAATATATTTACGTAATATCAAACTACATGAAAAACGTGAAAAAAGTCACTATATAACCATATTTGAGGATTTTAACTTCAAAACATAGAGAGAGGTTTCGTATTATTTAGTTCCAATAAAAGACATATGACAATGTTGTTTCCAATACAAATTATAAAAAACAATGTGTTTTCATTAGAATTAACTATAATGTTCTTGATTTTCCGTTTATATTAACGATGGAAGATGTACACGTAAAACCGCTCTAATCCGGCTGAAACGTCGATATATGCAATAAAAACCGAACTTCTCCCCTTTTCAATATCTTACTCAGTATTTTAACGAGAAACAAATAGATGATTGAAAATGAAGTATTTAAGGTTATTATCTAATCAATTATGTGTTTGCATCATTTTTATCGTATATATATATGAATTAATACCAATGGACGGAAAATTCACAAAAACGTGGAAAGCGGCAAAATATTACCTAATTCGATGATATTTTGTTGAAATCACATGAAGGAAAAGGAGATGATAAACGTTAAACTATTGCTAAATTCGATGATTTTTCGTACGAAGCAAAATGCAAGAAAACTTGCTTAAAATGCAATATTATGCGAAATTCTGAGATTTCAAGGCCAAATCACATATCGTGATACTACATGAAATAATATCGAAATATTGGTAAAAATGAATATATATTTGCGTAATATCAAACTACGTGATTAACGTGAAAAAGTCACTATTTTACCATATTTGAGGATTTTACCTTCAAATCATAGAGCGAGGTTTCGTATTATTTAGTTCCAAGAAAAGACATATGACAATGTTGTTTCCAATACAAATGATAAAAATCAATGTGTTTTCATTAGAATTAACTAAAATGTTCCTGATTTTCCGTTTATATTACCGATGGAAGATGTACACGAAAACCACTCTATTCCGGCTGAAATGTCGATATATGCAATAAAATCAGAACTTCTCCCCTTTCAATATCTCAGTATTTTACCGAGAAAGAAATAGTTGATTGAAAATGAAGTATTTAAGGTTATTATCTAATCAATTATGTGTTTGCATCATTTTTATCGTATATATATGAATTAAAACCCATGGACTGAAAATTCACAAAAACGTGGAAAACGGCAAAATATTGCCTAATTCGATTATATTTTGTTTAAATCACATGAAGGAAAAGGAGATGATAAACGTCAAAATATTGCTATAATCGATGATTTTTCGTAAGAACAAAATGCAAGAAAACTTGCTTGAAATGCAATATTATGCGAAATTCTGAGATTTGAAGGCCAAATCACATATCGTGATACTACATGAAATAGTATCGAAATATTGGTAAAAATGAATATATTTACGTAATATCAAACTACATGAAAAACGTGAAAAAAGTCACTATATAACCATATTTGAGGATTTTAACTTCAAATCATAGAGCGAGGTTTCGTATTATTTAGATCCAAGAAAAGACATATGACAATGTTGTTTCCAATACAAATGATGAAAAACAATGTGTTTTCATTAGAATTAACTATAATGTTCTTGATTTTCCGTTTATATTAACGATGGAAGATGTACACGTAAAACCGCTCTAATCCGGCTGAAAAGTCGATATATGCAATAAAAACCGAACTTCTCCCCTTTTCAATATCTTACTCAGTATTTTAACGAGAAACAAATAGATGATTGAAAATGAAGTATTTAAGGTTATTATCTAATCAATTATGTGTTTGCATCATTTTTATCGTATATATATATGAATTAATACCCATGGACGGAAAATTCACAAAAACGTGGAAAACGGCAAAATATTACCTAATTCGATGATATTTTGTTTAAATCACATGAAGGAAAAGGAGATGATAAACGTTAAAATATTGCTAAATTCGATGATTTTTCGTACGAAGCAAAATGCAAGAAAACTTGCTTAAAATGCAATATTATGCGAAATTCTGAGATTTCAAGGCCAAATCACATATCGTGATACTACATGAAATAGTATCGAAATATTGGTAAAAATGAATATATTTACGTAATATCAAACTACATGAAAATCGTGAAAAAAATCACTATTTAACCATATTTGAGGATTATAACTTAGAATCATAGAGCGAGGTTTCGTATTATTTAGATCCAAGAAAAGACATATGACAATGTTGTTTCCAATACAAATGATAAAAATCAATGTGTTTTCATTAGAATTAACTAAAATGTTCCTGATTTTCCGTTTATATTACCGATGGAAGATGTACACGAAAACCGCTCTATTCCGGCTGAAACGTCGATATATGCAATAAAATCAGAACTTCTCCCCCTTTCAATATCTTACTCAGTATTTTACCGAGAAAGAAATAGTTGATTGAAAATGAAGAATTTAAGGTTATTATCTAATCAATTATGTGTTTGCATCATTTTTATCGTATATATAGGAATTAAAACCCATGGACTGAAAATTCACAAAAACATGTAAAACGGCAAAATATTGCCTAATTCGATGATATTTTGTTTAAATCACATGAAGGAAAAGGAGATGATAAACGTTAAAATATTGCTAAATTCGATGATTTTTCGTACGAAGCAAAATGCAAGAAAACTTGCTTAAAATGCAATATTATGCGAAATTCTGAGATTTGATGGCCAAATCACATATCGTCATACTACATGAAATAGTATCGAAATATTGGTAAAAATGAATATATATACGCAATATCAAACTACATGAAAAACGTGAAAAAAGTCACTATATAACCATATTTGAGGATTTTAACTTCAAATCATAGAGGGAAGTTTCGAATTATTTAGATCCAAGAAAAGACATATGACAATGTTGTTTCCAATACAAATGATAAAAAACAATGTGTTTTCATTAAAAATAACTAAAATGTTCTTGATTTTCCGTTTATATTAACGAGGGAAGATGTACACGTAAAACCGCTCTAATCCGGCTGAAACGTCGATATATGCAATAAAAACCGAACTTCTCCCCTTTTCAATATCTTACTCAGTATTTTAACGAGAAACAAATAGATGATTGAAAATGAAGTATTTAAGGTTATTGTCTAATCAATTATGTGTTTGCATCATTTTTATCGTATATATATATGAATTAATAAACATGGACGGAAAATTCACAAAAAAGTGGAAAACGGCAAAATATTGCCTAATTCGATGATATTTTGTTTAAATCACATGAAGGAAAAGGAGATGATAAACGTTAAAATATTGCTAAATTCGATGATTTTTCGTACGAAACAAAATGCAAGAAAACTTGCTTAAAATGCAATATTATGCGAAATTCTGAGATTTGAAGGCCAAATCACATATCGTGATACTACATGAAATAGTACCGAAATATTGGTAAAAATTGGTATTTATTTGGTTTTGGTAAATAAAATTTATTGGTATTTACGTAATATCAAACTACATGACAAAAGTAAAAAAAGTCACTATATAACCATATTTGAGGATTTTAACTTCAAATCATAGAGCGAGGTTTCGTATTATTTAGATCCAAGAAAAGACATATGACAATGTTGTTTCCAATACAAATGATAAAAAACAATGTGTTTTCATTAGAATTAACTATAATGTTCTTGATTTTCCGTTTATATTAACGATGGAAGATGTACACGTAAAACAGCTCTAATCCGGCTGAAACGTCGATATATGCAATAAAAACCGAAATTCTCCCCTTTTCAATATCTTACTCAGTATTTTAACGAGAAACAAATAGATGATTGAAAATGAAGTATTTAAGGTTATTATCTAATCAATTATGTGTTTGCATCATTTTTATCGTATATATATATGAATTAATACCCATGGACGGAAAATTCACAAAAACGTGGAAAACGGCAAAATATTGCCTAATTCGATGATATTTTGTTTAAATCACATGAAGGAAAAGGAGATGATAAACGTTAAAATATTGCTAAATTCGATGATTTTTCGTACGAAGCAAAATGCAAGAAAACTTGCTTAAAATGCAATATTATGCGAAATTCTGAGATTTGATGGCCAAATCACATATCGTCATACCACATGAAATAGTATCGAAATATTGGTAAAAATGAATATATATACGTAATATCAAACTACATGAAAAACGTGAAAAAAGTCACTATATAACCATATTTGAGGATTTTAACTTCAAATCATAGAGGGAAGTTTCGAATTATTTAGATCCAAGAAAAGACATATGACAATGTTGTTTCCAATACAAATGATAAAAAACAATGTGTTTTCATTAGAAATAACTAAAATGTTCTTGATTTTCCGTTTATATTAACGAGGGAAGATGTACACGTAAAACCGCTCTAATCCGGCTGAAACGTCGATATATGCAATAAAAACCGAACTTCTCCCCTTTTCAATATCTTACTCAGTATTTTAACGAGAAACAAATAGATGATTGAAAATGAAGTATTTAAGGTTATTGTCTAATCAATTATGTGTTTGCATCATTTTTATCGTATATATATATGAATTAATAAACATGGACGGAAAATTCACAAAAACGTGGAAAACGGCAAAATATTGCCTAATTCGATGATATTTTGTTTAAATCACATGAAGGAAAAGGAGATGATAAACGTTAAAATATTGCTAAATTCGATGATTTTTCGTACGAAGCAAAA
This sequence comes from Procambarus clarkii, assembly GCF_040958095.1. NCBI lineage: Eukaryota > Metazoa > Arthropoda > Malacostraca > Decapoda > Cambaridae > Procambarus > Procambarus clarkii. The sequence goes on along the minus strand of NC_091218.1, from coordinate 30,036,834 downwards.
TGCAAGAAAACTTGCTTAAAATGCAATATTATGCGAAATTCTGAGATTTGAAGGCCAAATCAAATATCGTCATACTACATGAAATAGTATCGAAATATTGGTAAAAATGAATATATTTACGCAATATCAAACTACATGAAAAACGTGAAAAAGGTCACTATTTAACCATATTTGAGGATTATAACTTAGAATCATAGAGCGAGGTTTCGTATTATTTAGATCCAAGAAAAGACATATGACAATGTTGTTTCCAATACAAATGATAAAAATCAATGTGTTTTCATTAGAATTAACTAAAATGTTCCTGATTTTCCGTTTATATTACCGATGGAAGATGTACACGAAAACCGCTCTATTCCGGCTGAAACGTCGATATATGCAATAAAATCAGAACTTCTCCCCCTTTCAATATCTTACTCAGTATTTTAACGAGAAAGAAATAGTTGAATGAAAATGAAGTATTTAAGGTTATTATCTAATCAATTATGTGTTTGCAACATTTTTATCGTATATATATGAATTAAAACCCATGGACTGAAAATTCACAAAAACGTGGAAAACGGCAAAATATTGCCTAATTCGATGATATTTTGTTTAAATCACATGAAGGAAAAGGAGATGATAAACGTCAAAATATTGCTATATTCGATGATTTTTCGTAAGAACAAAATGGAAGAAAACTTGCTTAAAATGCAATATTATGCGAAATTCTGAGATTTGAAGGTCAAATCATATATCGTGATACTACATGAAATAGTAGCGAAATATTGGTAAAAATTGGTATTTATTTGGTTTTGGTAAATAAAATTTATTGGTATTTACGTAATATCAAACTACATGACAAACGTAAAAAAAGTCACTATATAACCATATTTGAGGATTTTAACTTCAAATCATAGAGCGAGGTTTCGTATTATTTAGATCCAAGAAAAGACATATGACAATGTTGTTTCCAATACAAATGATAAAAAACAATGTGTTTTCATTAGAATTAACTATAATGTTCTTGATTTTCCGTTTATATTAACGATGGAAGATGTACACGTAAAACAGCTCTAATCCGGCTGAAACGTCGATATATGCAATAAAAACCGAAATTCTCCCCTTTTCAATATCTTACTCAGTATTTTAACGAGAAACAAATAGATGATTGAAAATGAAGTATTTAAGGTTATTATCTAATCAATTATGTGTTTGCATCATTTTTATCGTATATATATGAATTAATACCCATGGACGGAAAATTCACAAAAACGTGGAAAACGGCAAAATATTGCCTAATTCGATGATATTTTGTTTAAATCACATGAAGGAAAAGGAGATGATAAACGTTAAAATATTGCTAAATTCGATGATTTTTCGTACGAAGCAAAATGCAAGAAAACTTGCTTAAAATGCAATATTATGCGAAATTCTGAGATTTGAAGGCCAAATCACATATCGTCATACTACATGAAATAGTATCGAAATATTGGTAAAAATGAATATATTTACGTAATATCAAACTACATGAAAAACGTGAAAAAAGTCACTAGTTAACCATATTTGAGGATTATAACTTAGAATCATAGAGCGAGGTTTCGTATTATTTAGATCCAAGAAAAGACATATGACAATGTTGTTTCCAATACAAATGATAAAAATCAATGTGTTTTCATTAGAATTAACTAAAATGTTCCTGATTTTCCGTTTATATTACCGATGGAAGATGTACACGAAAACCGCTCTATTCCGGCTGAAACGTCGATATATGCAATAAAATCAGAACTTCTCCCCCTTTCAATATCTTACTCAGTATTTTAACGAGAAAGAAATAGTTGAATGAAAATGAAGTATTTAAGGTTATTATCTAATCAATTATGTGTTTGCAACATTTTTATCGTATATATATGAATTAAAACCCATGGACTGAAAATTCACAAAAACGTGGAAAACGGCAAAATATTGCCTAATTCGATGATATTTTGTTTAAATCACATGAAGGAAAAGGAGATGATAAACGTCAAAATATTGCTATATTCGATGATTTTTCGTAAGAACAAAATGGAAGAAAACTTGCTTAAAATGCAATATTATGCGAAATTCTGAGATTTGAAGGCCAAATCACATATCGTGATACTACATGAAATAGTAGCGAAATATTGGTAAAAATTGGTATTTATTTGGTTTTGGTAAATAAAATTTATTGGTATTTACGTAATATCAAACTACATGACAAACGTAAAAAAAGTCACTATATAACCATATTTGAGGATTTTAACTTCAAATCATAGAGCGAGGTTTCGTATTATTTAGATCCAAGAAAAGACATATGACAATGTTGTTTCCAATACAAATGATAAAAAACAATGTGTTTTCATTAAAATTAACTATAATGTTCTTGATTTTCCGTTTATATTAACGATGGAAGATGTACACGTAAAACAGCTCTAATCCGGCTGAAACGTCGATATATGCAATAAAAACCGAACTTTTTCCCTTTTCAATATCTTACTCAGTATTTTAACGAGAAACAAATACATGATTGAAAATGAAGTATTTAAGGTTATTATCTAATCAATTATGTGTTTGCATCATTTTTATCGTATATATATGAATTAATACCCATGGACTGATAATTCAAAAAACGTAGAAAAACGGCAAAATATTGCCTAATTCGATGATATTTTGTTTAAATCACATGAACGAAAAGGGGATGATACACGTCAAAATATTGCTAAATTCGATGATTTTTCGTACGAAACAAAATGCAAAAAAACTTGCTTAAAATGCAATATTACGCGAAATTCTGAGATTTGAAGGGCAAATCACATATCGTGATACTAAATGAAATAGTATCGGAATATTGGTAAATATTAATATATTTGTTTAATATCAAACTACATGATTAACGTGAAAAAGTTACTGTTTTACCATATTTGAGGATTTTACCTTCAAATCATAGAGCGAGGTTTCGTATTATTTAGATCAAAGAAAAGACATATGACAATGTTGTTTGTAATACAAATGATAAAAATCAATGTGTTTTCATTAGAATTAACTAAAATGTTCCTGATTTTCCGTTTATATTACCGATGGAAGATGTACACGAAAACCGCTCTATTCCGGCTGAAACGTTGATATATGCAATAAAATCAGAACTTCTCCGCCTTTCAATATCTTACTCAGTATTTTAACGAGAAATAAATAGATGATTGAAAATTAAGTATTTAAGGTTATTATCTAATCAATTATGTGTTTCCATCATTTTTATCGTATATATATGAATTAATACCCATGGACTGAAAATTCACAAAAACGTGGAAAAACGGCAAAATATTGCCTAATTCGATGATATTTTGTTTAAATCATATGAAGGAGAAGGGGATGATAAACGTCAAAATATTGCTAAATTCGATGATTTTTCGTACGAAACAAAATGCAAAAAAACTTGCTTAAAATGCAATATTACGCGAAATTCTGAGATTTGAAGGACAAATCGCATATCGTGATACTACATGAAATAGTATCGGAATATTGGTAAAAAAGAATATATTTGCGTAATATCAAACTACATGATTAACGTGAAAAAGTTACTATTTTACCATATTTGAGGATTTTACCTTCAAATCATAGAGCGAGGTTTCGTATTATTTAAATCCAAGAAAAGACATATGACAATGTTGTTTCCAATACAAATGATAAAAATCAATGTGTTTTCATTAGAATTAACTAAAATGTTCCTGATTTTCCGTTTATATTACCGATGGAAGATGTACACGAAAACCGCTCTATTCCGGCTGAAACGTCGATATATGCAATAAAATCAGAACTTCTCCCCCTTTCAATATCTTACTCAGCATTTTACCGAGAAAGAAATAGTTGATTGAAAATGAAGTATTTAAGGTTATTATCTAATCAATTATGTGTTTGCATCATTTTTATCGTATATATATGAATTAAAACCCATTGACTGAAAATTCACAAAAACGTGGAAAACGGCAAAATATTGCCTAATTCGATGATATTTTGTTTAAATCACATGAAGGAAAAGGAGATGATAAACGTCAAAATATTGCTATATTCGATGATTTTTCGTAAGAATAAAATGCAAGAAAACTTGCTTAAAATGCAATATTATGCGAAATTCTGAGATTTGAAGGCCAAATCACATATCGTGAAACTACATGAAATAGTATCGAAATATTGGTAAAAATGAATATATTTACGTAATATCAAACTACATGAAAAACGTGAAAAAAGTCACTATATAACCATATTTGAGGATTTTAACTTCAAATCATAGAGCGAGGTTTCGTATTATTTAGATCCAAGAAAAGACATATGACAATGTTGTTTCCAATACAAATGATAAAAAACAATGTGTTTTCATTAGAATTAACTATAATGTTCTTGATTTTCCGTTGATACTACATGAAATAGTATCGAAATATTGGTAAAAATGAATATATTTACGTAATATCAAACTACATGAAAATCGTGAAAAAAGTCACTATTTAACCATATTTGAGGATTATAACTTAGAATCATAGAGCGAGGTTTCGTATTATTTAGATCCAAGAAAAGACATATGACAATGTTGTTTCCAATACAAATGAAGAAAATCAATGTGTTTTCATTAGAATTAACTAAAATGTTCCTGATTTTCCGTTTATATTACCGATGGAAGATGTACACGAAAACCGCTCAATTCCGGCTGAAACGTCGATATATGCAATAAAATCAGAACTTCTCCCCTTTCAATATCTTACTCAGTATTTTACCGAGAAAGAAATAGTTGATTGAAAATGAAGTATTTAAGGTTATTATCTAATCAATTATGTGTTTGCATCATTTTTATCGTATATATATGAATTAAAACCCATGGACTGAAAATTCACAAAAACGTGGAAAACGGCAAAATATTGCCTAATTCGATGATATTTTGTTTAAATCACATGAAGGAAAAGGAGATGATAAACGTCAAAATATTGCTATATTCGATGATTTTTCGTACGAAACAAAATGCAAGAAAACTTGCTTAAAAAGCAATATTATGCGAAATTCTGAGATTTGAAGGCCAAATCACATATCGTGATACTACATGAAATAGTATCGAAATATTGGTAAAAATGAATATATATTTGCGTAATATCAAACTACATGATTAACGTGAAAAAGTCACTATTTTACCATATTTGAGGATTTTACCTTCAAATCATAGAGCGAGGTTTCGTATTATTTAGTTCCAAGAAAAGACATATGACAATGTTGTTTCCAATACAAATGATAAAAATCAATGTGTTTTCATTAGAATTAACTAAAATGTTCCTGATTTTCCGTTTATATTACCGATGGAAGATGTACACGAAAACCACTCTATTCCGGCTGAAATGTCGATATATGGAATAAAATCAGAACTTCTCCCCCTTTCGATATCTCAGTATTTTACCGAGAAAGAAATAGTTGATTGAAAATGAAGTATTTAAGGTTATTATCTAATCAATTATGTGTTTGCATCATTTTTATCGTATATATATGAATTAAAACCCATGGACTGAAAATTCACAAAAACGTGGAAAACGGCAAAATATTGCCTAATTCGATGATATTTTGTTTAAATCACATGAAGGAAAAGGAGATGATAAACGTTAAAATATTGCTAAATTCGATGATTTTTCGTACGAAGCAAAATGCAAGAAAACTTGCTTAAAATGCAATATTATGCGAAATTCTGAGATTTCAAGGCCAAATCACATATCGTGATACTACATGAAATAGTATCGACATATTGGTAAAAATGAATATATTTACGTAATATCAAACTACATGAAAATCGTGAAAAAAGTCACTATTTAACCATATTTGAGGATTATAACTTAGAATCATAGAGCGAGGTTTCGTATTATTTAGATCCAAGAAAAGACATATGACAATGTTGTTTCCAATACAAATGATAAAAATCAATGTGTTTTCATTAGAATTAACTAAAATGTTCCTGATTTTCCGTTTATATTACCGATGGAAGATGTACACGAAAACCGCTATATTCCGGCTGAAACGTCGATATATGCAATAAAATCAGAACTTCTCCCCCTTTCATTATCTTACTCAGTATTTTACCGAGAAAGAAATAGTTGATTGAAAATGAAGTATTTAAGGTTATTATCTAATCAGTTATGTGTTTGCATCATTTTTATCGTATATATATGAATTAAAACCCATGGACTGAAAATTCACAAAAACGTGGAAAACGGCAAAATATTGCCTAATTCGATGATATTTTGTTTGAATCACATGAAGGAAAAGGAGATGATAAACGTCAAAATATTGCTATAATCGATGATTTTTCGTAAGAACAAAATGCAAGAAAACTTGCTTGAAATGCAATATTATTCGAAATTCTGAGATTTGAAGGCCAAATCACATATCGTGATACTACATGAAATAGTATCGAAATATTGGTAAAAATGAATATATTTACGTAATATCAAACTACATGAAAAACGTGAAAAAAGTCACTATATAACCATATTTGAGGATTTTAACTTCAAATCATAGAGCGAGGTTTCGTATTATTTAGATCCAAGAAAAGACATATGACAATGTTGTTTCCAATACAAATGATGAAAAACAATGTGTTTTCATTAGAATTAACTATAATGTTCTTGATTTTCCGTTTATATTAACGATGGAAGATGTACACGTAAAACCGCTCTAATCCGGCTGAAAAGTCGATATATGCAATAAAAACCGAACTTCTCCCCTTTTCAATATCTTACTCAGTATTTTAACGAGAAACAAATAGATGATTGAAAATGAAGTATTTAAGGTTATTATCTAATCAATTATGTGTTTGCATCATTTTTATCGTATATATATATGAATTAATACCCATGGACGGAAAATTCACAAAAACGTGGAAAACGGCAAAATATTACCTAATTCGATGATATTTTGTTTAAATCACATGAAGGAAAAGGAGATGATAAACGTTAAAATATTGCTAAATTCGATGATTTTTCGTACGAAGCAAAATGCAAGAAAACTTGCTTAAAATGCAATATTATGCGAAATTCTGAGATTTCAAGGCCAAATCACATATCGTGATACTACATGAAATAGTATCGAAATATTGGTAAAAATGAATATATTTACGTAATATCAAACTACATGAAAATCGTGAAAAAAATCACTATTTAACCATATTTGAGGATTATAACTTAGAATCATAGAGCGAGGTTTCGTATTATTTAGATCCAAGAAAAGACATATGACAATGTTGTTTCCAATACAAATGATAAAAATCAATGTGTTTTCATTAGAATTAACTAAAATGTTCCTGATTTTCCGTTTATATTACCGATGGAAGATGTACACGAAAACCGCTCTATTCCGGCTGAAACGTCGATATATGCAATAAAATCAGAACTTCTCCCCATTTCAATATCTTACTCAGTATTTTACCGAGAAAGAAATAGTTGATTGAAAATGAAGTATTTAAGGTTATTATCTAATCAATTATGTGTTTGCATCATTTTTATCGTATATATAGGAATTAAAACCCATGGACTGAAAATTCACAAAAACGTGGAAAACGGCAAAATATTGCCTAATTCGATGATATTTTGTTTAAATCACATGAAGGAAAAGGAGATGATAAACGTCAAAATATTGCTATATTCGATGATTTTTCGTACGAAACAAAATGCAAGAAAACTTGCTTAAAATGCAATATTATGCGAAATTCTGAGATTTGAAGGCCAAATCACATATCGTGATACTACATGAAATAGTATCGAAATATTGGTAAAAATGAATATATTTATGTAATATCAAACTACATGAAAAACGTGAAAAAAGTCACTATATAACCATATTTGAGAATTTTAACTTCAAATCATAGAGCGAGGTTTCGTATTATTTAGATCCAAGAAAAGACATATGATAAAGTTGTTTCCAATACAAATGATAAAAAACAATGTGTTTTCATTAGAATTAACTATAATGTTCTTGATTTTCCGTTTATATTAACGATGGAAGATGTACACGTAAAACCGTTCTAATCCGGCTGAAAAGTCGATATATGCAACAAAAACCGAACTTCTCCCCTTTTTAATATCTTACTCAGTATTTTAACGAGAAACAAATAGATGATTGAAAATGAAGTATTTAAGGTTATTATCTAATCAATTATGTGTTTGCATCATTTTTATCGTATATATATGAATTAATACCCATGGACTGAAAATTAAAAAAACGTAGAAAAACGGCAAAATATTGCCTAATTCGATGATATTTTGTTTAAATCACATGAACGAAAAGGGGATGATACACGTCAAAATATTGCTAAATTCGATGATTTTTCATACGAAACAAAATGCAAGAAAACTTGCTTAAAATGCAATATTACGCGAAATTCTGAGATTTGAAGGGCAAATCGCATATCGTGATACTACATGAAATAGTATCGGAATATTGGTAAAAATGAATATATTTGCGTAATATCAAACTACATGATTAACGTGAAAAAATTACTATTTTACCATATTTGAGGATTTTACCTTCAAATCATAGAGCGAGGTTTCGTATTATTTAGATCCAAGAAAAGACATATGACAATGTTGTTTCCAATACAAATGATAAAAATCAATGTGTTTTCATTAGAATTAACTAAAATGTTCCGTATTTTCCGTTTATATTACCGATGGAAGATGTACACGAAAACCACTCTATTCCGGCTGAAATGTCGATATATGCAATAAAATCAGAACTTCTCCCCCTTTCAATATCTCAGTATTTTACCGAGAAAGAAATAGTTGATTGAAAATGAAGTATTTAAGGTTATTATCTAATCAATTATGTGTTTGCATCATTTTTATCGTATATATATGAATTAAAACCCATGGACTGAAAATTCACAAAAACGTGGAAAACGGCAAAATATTGCCTAATTCGATGATATTTTGTTTAAATCACATGAAGGAAAAGGAGATGATAAACGTCAAAATATTGCTATAATCGATGATTTTTCGTAAGAACAAAATGCAAGAAAACTTGCTTGAAATGCAATATTATGCGAAATTCTGAGATTTGAAGGCCAAATCACATATCGTGATACTACATGAAATAGTATCGAAATATTGGTAAAAATGAATATATTTACGTAATATCAAACTACATGAAAAACGTGAAAAAAGTCACTATATAACCATATTTGAGGATTTTAACTTCAAATCATAGAGCGAGGTTTCGTATTATTTAGATCCAAGAAAAGACATATGACAATGTTGTTTCCAATACAAATGATGAAAAACAATGTGTTTTCATTAGAATTAACTATAATGTTCTTGATTTTCCGTTTATATTAACGATGGAAGATGTACACGTAAAACCGCTCTAATCCGGCTGAAAAGTCGATATATGCAATAAAAACCGAACTTCTCCCCTTTTCAATATCTTACTCAGTATTTTAACGAGAAACAAATAGATGATTGAAAATGAAGTATTTAAGGTTATTATCTAATCAATTATGTGTTTGCATCATTTTTATCGTATATATATATGAATTAATACCCATGGACGGAAAATTCACAAAAACGTGGAAAACGGCAAAATATTACCTAATTCGATGATATTTTGTTTAAATCACATGAAGGAAAAGGAGATGATAAACGTTAAAATATTGCTAAATTCGATGATTTTTCGTACGAAGCAAAATGCAAGAAAACTTGCTTAAAATGCAATATTATGCGAAATTCTGAGATTTCAAGGCCAAATCACATATCGTGATACTACATGAAATAGTATCGAAATATTGGTAAAAATGAATATATTTACGTAATATCAAACTACATGAAAATCGTGAAAAAAATCACTATTTAACCATATTTGAGGATTATAACTTAGAATCATAGAGCGAGGTTTCGTATTATTTAGATCCAAGAAAAGACATATGACAATGTTGTTTCCAATACAAATGATAAAAATTAATGTGTTTTCATTAGAATTAACTAAAATGTTCCTGATTTTCCGTTTATATTACCGATGGAAGATGTACACGAAAACCGCTCTATTCCGGCTGAAACGTCGATATATGCAATAAAATCAGAACTTCTCCCCCTTTCAATATCTTACTCAGTATTTTACCGAGAAAGAAATAGTTGATTGAAAATGAAGTATTTAAGGTTATTATCTAATCAATTATGTGTTTGCATCATTTTTATCGTATATATAGGAATTAAAACCCATGGACTGAAAATTCACAAAAACGTGGAAAACGGCAAAATATTGCCTAATTCGATGATATTTTGTTTAAATCACATGAAGGAAAAGGAGATGATAAACGTCAAAATATTGCAATATTCGATGATTTTTCGTACGAAACAAAATGCAAGAAAACTTGCTTAAAATGCAATATTATGCGAAATTCTGAGATTTGAAGGCCAAATCACATATCGTGATACTACATGAAATAGTATCGAAATATTGGTAAAAATGAATATATTTATGTAATATCAAACTACATGAAAAACGTGAAAAAAGTCACTATATAACCATATTTGAGAATTTTAACTTCAAATCATAGAGCGAGGTTTCGTATTATTTAGATCCAAGAAAAGACATATGATAAAGTTGTTTCCAATACAAATGATAAAAAACAATGTGTTTTCATTAGAATTAACTATAATGTTCTTGATTTTCCGTTTATATTAACGATGGAAGATGTACACGTAAAACCGTTCTAATCCGGCTGAAAAGTCGATATATGCAACAAAAACCGAACTTCTCCCCTTTTTAATATCTTACTCAGTATTTTAACGAGAAACAAATAGATGATTGAAAATGAAGTATTTAAGGTTATTATCTAATCAATTATGTGTTTGCATCATTTTTATCGTATATATATGAATTAATACCCATGGACTGAAAATTAAAAAAACGTAGAAAAACGGCAAAATATTGCCTAATTCGATGATATTTTGTTTAAATCACATGAACGAAAAGGGGATGATACACGTCAAAATATTGCTAAATTCGATGATTTTTCATACGAAACAAAATGCAAGAAAACTTGCTTAAAATGCAATATTACGCGAAATTCTGAGATTTGAAGGGCAAATCGCATATCGTGATACTACATGAAATAGTATCGGAATATTGGTAAAAATGAATATATTTGCGTAATATCAAACTACATGATTAACGTGAAAAAATTACTATTTTACCATATTTGAGGATTTTACCTTCAAATCATAGAGCGAGGTTTCGTATTATTTAGATCCAAGAAAAGACATATGACAATGTTGTTTCCAATACAAATGATAAAAATCAATGTGTTTTCATTAGAATTAACTAAAATGTTCCTGATTTTCCGTTTATATTACCGATGGAAGATGTACACGAAAACCGCTCTATTCCGGCTGAAACGTCGATATATGCAATAAAATCAGAACTTCTCCCCCTTTCAATATCTTACTCAGTATTTTACCGAGAAAGAAATAGTTGATTGAAAATGAAGTATTTAAGGTTATTATCTAATCAATTATGTGTTTGCATCATTTGTATCGTATATATATGAATTAAAACCCATGGACTGAAAATTCACAAAAACGTGGAAAACAGCAAAATATTGCCTAATTCGATGATATTTTGTTTAAATCACATGAAGAAAAAGGAGTTAATAAACGTCAAAATATTGCTATAATCGATGATTTTTCGTAAGAACAAAATGCAAGAAAACTTGCTTGAAATTCAATATTATGCGAAATTCTGAGATTTGAAGGCCAAATCACATATCGTGATACTACATGAAATAGTATCGAAATATTGGTAAAATGAATATATTTACGTAATATCAAACTACATGAAAATCGTGAAAAAAGTCACTATTTAACCATATTTGAGGATTATAACTTAGAATCATAGAGCAAGGTTTTGTATTATTTAGATCCAAGAAAAGACATATGACAATGTTGTTTCGAATACAAATGATAAAAATCAATGTGTTTTCATTAGAATTAACTAAAATGTTCCTGATTTTCCGTTTATATTACTGATGGAAGATGAACACGTAAAACCGCTCTATTCCGGCTGAAACGTCGATATATGCAATAAAAACAGAACTTCTCCCCTTTTCAATATCTTACTCAGTATTTTAACGAGAAACAAATAGTTGATTGAAAATGAAGTATTTAAGGTTATTACCTAATCAATTATGTGTTTGCATCATTTTTATCGTATATATAATGAATTAATACCCATAGACTGAAAATTCACAAAAACGTGGAAAAACGGCAGAATATTGCCTAATTCGATGATATTTTGCTTTAATCAAATAAAGGAAAAGGGGATGATAAACGTCAAAATATTGCTAAATTCGATGATTTTTCGTACGAAACAAAATGCAAGAAAACTTGCTTAAAATGCAATATTATGCGAAATTCTGAGATTTGAAGGCCAAATCACATATCGTGATACTACATGAAATAGTATCGAAATATTGGTAAAAAAGAATATATATACGTAATATCAAACTACATGAAAAACGTGTAAAAAGTAACTATATAACCATATTTGAGGATTTTAACTTCAAATCATAGAGCGAAGTTTCGTATTATTTAGATCCAAGAAAAGACATATGACAATGTTGTTTCCAATACAAATGATAAAAAACAATGTGTTTTCATTAGAATTAACTATAATGTTCATGATTTTCCGTTTATATTAACGATGGAAGATGTACACGTAAAACCGCTCTAATCCGGCTGAAACGTCGATATATGCAATTTAAAACCGAACTTCTCCCCTTTTCAATATCTTACTCAGTATTTTAACGAGAAACAAATAGATGATTGAAAATGAAGTATTTAAGGTTATTATCTAATCAATTATGTGTTTGCATCATTTTTATCGTATATATATGAATTAATACCCATGGACGGAAAATTCACAAAAACGTGGAAAACGGCAAAATATTGCCTAATTCGATGATATTTTGTTTAAATCACATGAAGGAAAAGGAGATGATAAACGTTAAAATATTGTTAATTTCGATGATTTTTCGTACGAAACAAAATGCAAGAAAACTTGCTTAAAATGCAATATTATGCGAAATTCTGAGATTTGAAGGCCAAATCACATATCGTGAAACTACATGAAATAGTATCGAATTATTGGTAAAAATGAATATATTTACGTAATATCAAACTCCATGAAACACGTGAAAAAAGTCACTATTTAACCATATTTGAGGATTTTAACTTCAAATCATAGAGCGAGGTTTCGTATTATTTGGATCCAAGAAAAGACATATGACAATGTTGTTTCCAATACAAATGATAAAAATCAAAGTGTTTTCATTAGAATTAACTAAAATGTTCCTGGTTTTCCGTTTATATTACCGATGGAAGATGTACACGAAAATCGCTCTATTCCGGCTGAAACGTCGATATATGCAATAAAAACAGAACTTCTCCCCTTTTCAATATCTTACTCAGTATTTTAACGAGAAACAAATAGTTGATTGAAAATGAAGTATTTAAGGTTATTATCTAATCAATTATGTGTTTGCATCATTTTTATCGTATATATATGAATTAATACCCATGGACTGAAAATTCACAAAAACGTGGAAAAACGGCAAAATATTGCCTAATTCGATGATATTTTGTTTAAATCACATGAAGAAAAAGGGGATGATAAACGTCAAAATATTGCTAAATTCGATGATTTTCCGTACGAAACAAAATGCAAGAAAACTTGCTTAAAATGCAATATTATGCGAAATTCTGAGATTTCAAGGCCAAATCACATATCGTGATACTACATGAAATAGTATCGAAATATTGGTAAAAATGAATATATTTACGTAATATCAAACTACATGAAAAACGTGAAAAAAGTCACTATTTAACCATATTTGAGAATTTTAACTTCAAATCATAGAACGAGGTTTCGTATTATTTGGATCCAAGGAAAGACATATGACAATGTTGTTTCCAATACAAATGATATAAATCAAAGTGTTTTCATTAGAATTAACTAAAATGTTCCTGGTTTTCCGTTTATATTACCGATGCAAGATGTACACGAAAATCGCTCTATTCCGGCTGAAACGTCGATATATGCAATAAAAACAGAACTTCTCCCCTTTTAAATATCTTACTCAGTATTTTAACGAGAAACAAATAGTTGATTGAAAATGAAGTATTTACGGTTATTATCTAATCAATTATGTGTTTGCATCATTTTTATCGTATATATATATGAATTAATACCCATGGACTGAAAATTCACAAAAACGTGAAAACGGCAAAATATTGCCTAATTCGATGATATTTTGTTTAAATCACATGAAGGAAAAGGGGATGATAAACGTCAAAATATTGCTAAATTCGATGATTTTTCGTACGAAACAAAATGCAAGAAAACTTGCTTAAAATGCAATATTATGCGAAATTCTGAGATTTCAAGGCCAAATCACATATCGTGATACTACATGAAATAGTATCGAAATATTGGTAAAAATGAAAATATTTACGTAATATCAAACTACATGACAAACGTGAAAAAAGTCACTATTTAACCATATTTGAGGATTTTAACTTCAAATCATAGAGCGAGGTTTCGTATTATTTGGATCCAAGAAAAGACATTTGACAATGTTGTTTCCAATACAAATGATAAAAATCAAAGTGTTTTCATTAGAATTAACTAAAATGTTCCTGGTGTTCCGTTTATATTACCGATGGAGGATGTACACGAAAATCGCTCTATTCCGGCTGAAACGTCGATATATGCAATAAAAACAGAACTTCTCCCCTTTTCAATATCTTACTAAGTATTTTAACGAGAAACAAATAGTTGATTGAAAATGAAGTATTTAAGGTTATTATCTAATCAATTATGTGTTTGCATCATTTTTATCGTATATATATGAATTAATACTCATGGACTGAAAATTCACAAAAACGTGGAAAAACGGCAAAATATTGCCTAATTCAATGATATTTTGTTTAAATCACATGAAGGAAAAGGGGATGATAAACGTCAAAATATTGCTAAATTCGATGATTTTTCGTATGAAACAAAATGCAAGAAAACTTGCTGAAAATGCAATATTATGCGAAATTCTGAGATTTGAAGGCCAAATCACATATCGTGATACTACATGAAATAGTATCGAAATATTGGTAAAAATGAATATATTTGCGTAATATCAAACTACATGATTAACGTGAAAAAGTCACTATTTTACCATATTTGAGGATTTTACCTTCAAATCATAGAGCGAAGTTTCGTATTATTTAGATCTAAGAAAAGACATATGACAATGTTGTTTCCAATACAAATGATAAAAATCAATGTGTTTTCATTAGAATTAACTAAAATGTTCCTGATTTTCCGTTTATATTACCGATGGAAGATGTACACGAAAACCGCTCTATTCCGGCTGAAACGTCGATATATGCACTAAAATCAGAACTTCTCCCCCTTTCAATATCTTACTCGGTATTTTACCGACAAAGAAATGGTTGATTGAAAATGAAGTATTTAAGGTTATTATCTAATCAATTATGTGTTTGCATCATTTTTATCGTATATATATGAATTAAAACCCATGGACTGAAAATTCACAAAAACGTGGAAAACGGCAAAATATTGCCTAATTCGATGATATTTTGTTTAAATCACATGAAGGAAATGGGGATGATAAACGTCAAAATATTGCTAAATTCGATGATTTTCCGTACGAAACAAAATGCAAGAAAACTTGCTTAAAATGCAATATTATGCGAAATTCTGAGATTTCAAGGCCAAATCACATATCGTGATACTACATGAAATAGTATCGAAATATTGGTAAAAATGAATATATTTACGTAATATCAAACTACATGAAAAACGTGAAAAAAGTCACTATTTAACCATATTTGAGAATTTTAACTTCAAATCATAGAGCGAAGTTTCGTATTATTTGGATCCAAGAAATGACATATGACAATGTTGTTTCCAATACAAATGATATAAATCAAAGTGTTTTCATTAGAATTAACTAAAATGTTCCTGGTTTTCCGTTTATATTACCGATGCAAGATGTACACGAAAATCGCTCTATTCCGGCTGAAACGTCGATATATGCAATAAAAACAGAACTTCTCCCCTTTTAAATATCTTACTCAGTATTTTAACGATAAACAAATAGTTGATTGAAAATGAAGTATTTACGGTTATTATCTAATCAATTATGTGTTTGCATCATTTTTATCGTATATATATATGAATTAATACCCATGGACTGAAAATTCACAAAAACGTGAAAACGGCAAAATATTGCCTAATTCGATGATATTTTGTTTAAATCACATGAAGGAAAAGGGGATGATAAACGTCAAAATATTGCTAAATTCGATGATTTTTCGTACGAAACAAAATGCAAGAAAACTTGCTTAAAATGCAATATTATGCGAGATTTCAAGGCCAAATCACATATCGTGATACTACATGAAATAGTATCGAAATATTGGTAAAAATGAAAATATTTACGTAATATCAAACTACATGACAAACGTGAAAAAAGTCACTATTTAACCATATTTGAGGATTTTAACTTCAAATCATAGAGCGAGGTTTCGTATTATTTGGATCCAAGAAAAGACATTTGACAATGTTGTTTCCAATACAAATGATAAAAATCAAAGTGTTTTCATTAGAATTAACTAAAATGTTCCTGGTGTTCCGTTTATATTACCGATGGAGGATGTACACGAAAATCGCTCTATTCCGGCTGAAACGTCGATATATGCAATAAAAACAGAACTTCTCCCCTTTTCAATATCTTACTAAGTATTTTAACGAGAAACAAATAGTTGATTGAAAATGAAGTATTTAAGGTTATTATCTAATCAATTATGTGTTTGCATCATTTTTATCGTATATATATGAATTAATACTCATGGACTGAAAATTCACAAAAACGTGGAAAAACGGCAAAATATTGCCTAATTCAATGATATTTTGTTTAAATCACATGAAGGAAAAGGGGATGATAAACGTCAAAATATTGCTAAATTCGATGATTTTTCGTATGAAACAAAATGCAAGAAAACTTGCTTAAAATGCAATATTATGCGAAATTCTGAGATTTAAAGGCCAAATCACATATCGTGATGCTACATGAAATAGTATCGAAATATTGGTAAAAATGAATATATTTACGTAATATCAAACTACATGAAAAACGTGAAAAAAGTCACTATTTAACCATATTTGAGGATTTTAACTTCAAATCATAGAGCGAGGTTTCGTATTATTTGGATCCAAGAAAAGACATATGACAATGTTGTTTCCAATACAAATGATAAAAATCAAAGTGTTTTCATTAGAATTAACTAAAATGTTCCTGGTTTTCCGTTTATATTACCGATGGAAGATGTACACGAAAATCGCTCTATTCAGGCTGAAACGTTGATATATGCAATAAAAACAAAACTTCTCCCCTTTTCAATATCTTACTCAGTATTTTAACGAGAAACAAATAGTTGATTGAAAATGAAGTATTTAAGGTTATTATCTAATCAATTATGTGTTTGCATCATTTTTATCGTATATATATGAATTAATACCCATGGACTGAAAATTCAAAAAACGTAGAAAAACGGCAAAATATTGCCTAATTCGATGATATTTTGTTTAAATCACATGAACGAAAAGGGGATGATAAACGTCAAAATATTGCTAAAGTCGATGATTTTTCGTACGAAACAAAATGCAAGAAAACTTGCTTAAAATGCAATATTATGCGAAATTCTGAGATTTAAAGGCCAAATCACATATCGTGATACTACATGAAATAGTATCGAAATATTGGTAAAAATGAATATATTTGCGTAATATCAAACTACATGATTAACGTGAAAAAGTCACTATTTTACCATATTTGAGGATTTTACCTTCAAATCATAGAGCGAAGTTTCGTATTATTTAGATCTAAGAAAAGACATATGACAATGTTGTTTCCAATACAAATGATAAAAATCAATGTGTTTTCATTAGAATTAACTAAAATGTTCCTGATTTTCCGTTTATATTACCGATGGAAGATGTACACGAAAACCGCTCTATTCCGGCTGAAACGTCGATATATGCAATAAAATCAGAACTTCTCCCCCTTTCAATATCTTACTCGGTATTTTACCGACAAAGAAATGGTTGATTGAAAATGAAGTATTTAAGGTTATTATCTAATCAATTATGTGTTTGCATCATTTTTATCGTATATATATGAATTAAAACCCATGGACTGAAAATTCACAAAAACGTGGAAAACGGCAAAATATTGCCTAATTCGATGATATTTTGTTTAAATCACATGAAGGAAATGGGGATGATAAACGTCAAAATATTGCTAAATTCGATGATTTTCCGTACGAAACAAAATGCAAGAAAACTTGCTTAAAATGCAATATTATGCGAAATTCTGAGATTTCAAGGCCAAATCACATATCGTGATACTACATGAAATAGTATCGAAATATTGGTAAAAATGAATATATTTACGTAATATCAAACTACATGAAAAACGTGAAAAAAGTCACTATTTAACCATATTTGAGAATTTTAACTTCAAATCATAGAGCGAAGTTTCGTATTATTTGGATCCAAGAAAAGACATATGACAATGTTGTTTCCAATACAAATGATATAAATCAAAGTGTTTTCATTAGAATTAACTAAAATGTTCCTGGTTTTCCGTTTATATTACCGATGCAAGATGTACACGAAAATCGCTCTATTCCGGCTGAAACGTCGATATATGCAATAAAAACAGAACTTCTCCCCTTTTAAATATCTTAGTATTTTAACGAGAAACAAATAGTTGATTGAAAATGAAGTATTTACGGTTATTATCTAATCAATTATGTGTTTGCATCATTTTTATCGTATATATATATATGAATTATTACCCATGGACTGAAAATTCACAAAAACGTGGAAAACGGCAAAATATTGCCTAATTCGATGATATTTTGTTTAAATCACATGAAGGAAAAGGGGATGATAAACGTCAAAATATTGCTAAATTCGATGATTTTTCGTACGAAACAAAATGCAAGAAAACTTGCTTAAAATGCAATATTATGCGAAATTCTGAGATTTCAAGGCCAAATCACATATCGTGATACTACATGAAATAGTATCGAAATATTGGTAAAAATGAATATATTTACGTAATATCAAACTACATGACAAACGTGAAAAAAGTCACTATTTAACCATATTTGAGGATTTTAACTTCAAATCATAGAGCGAGGTTTCGTATTATTTGGATCCAAGAAAAGACATTTGACAATGTTGTTTCCAATACAAATGATAAAAATCAAAGTGTTTTCATTAGAATTAACTAAAATGTTCCTGGTGTTCCGTTTATATTACCGATGGAGGATGTACACGAAAATCGCTCTATTCCGGCTGAAACGTCGATATATGCAATAAAAACAGAACTTCTCCCCTTTTCAATATCTTACTAAGTATTTTAACGAGAAACAAATAGTTGATTGAAAATGAAGTATTTAAGGTTATTATCTAATCAATTATGTGTTTGCATCATTTTTATCGTATATATATGAATTAATACTCATGGACTGAAAATTCACAAAAACGTGGAAAAACGGCAAAATATTGCCTAATTCAATGATATTTTGTTTAAATCACATGAAGGAAAAGGGGATGATAAACGTCAAAATATTGCTAAATTCGATGATTTTTCGTATGAAACAAAATGCAAGAAAACTTGCTTAAAATGCAATATTATGCGAAATTCTGAGATTTAAACGCCAAATCACATATCGTGATGCTACATGAAATAGTATCGAAATATTGGTAAAAATGAATATATTTACGTAATATCAAACTACATGAAAAACGTGAAAAAAGTCACTATTTAACCATATTTGAGGATTTTAACTTCAAATCATAGAGCGAGGTTTCGTATTATTTGGATCCAAGAAAAGACATATGACAATGTTGTTTCCAATACAAATGATAAAAATCAAAGTGTTTTCATTAGAATTAACTAAAATGTTCCTGGTTTTCCGTTTATATTACCGATGGAAGATGTACACGAAAATCGCTCTATTCAGGCTGAAACGTCGATATATGCAATAAAAACAAAACTTCTCCCCTTTTCAATATCTTACTCAGTATTTTAACGAGAAACAAATAGTTGATTGAAAATGAAGTATTTAAGGTTATTATCTAATCAATTATGTGTTTGCATCATTTTTATCGTATATATATGAATTAATACCCATGGACTGAAAATTCAAAAAACGTAGAAAAACGGCAAAATATTGCCTAATTCGATGATATTTTGTTTAAATCACATGAACGAAAAGGGGATGATAAACGTCAAAATATTGCTAAATTCGATGATTTTTCGTACGAAACAAAATGCAAGAAAACTTGCTTAAAATGCAATATTACACGAAATTCTGAGATTTGAAGGGCAAATCACATATCGTGATACTACATGAAATAGTATCGGAATATTGGTAAAAATGAATATATTTGTGTAATATCAAACTACATGGTTAACGTGAAAAAGTTACTATTTTACCATATTTGAGGATTTTACCTTCAAATCATAGAGCGAGGTTTCGTATTATTTAGATCCAAGAAAAGATATATGACAATGTTGTTACCAATACAAATGATAAAAATCAATGTGTTTTCATTAGAATTAACTAAAATGTTCCTGATTTTCCGTTTATATTACCGATGGAAGATGTACACGAAAACCGCTCTATTCCGGCTGAAACGTCGATATATGCAATAAAATCAGAACTTCTCCGCCTTTCAATATCTTACTCAGTATTTTAACGAGAAAGAAATAGTTGATTGAAAATGAAGTATTTAAGGTTATTATCTAATCAATTATGTGTTTGCATCATTTTTATCGTATATATACCCATAGACTGAAAATTCACAAAAACGTGGAAAAACGGCAAAATATTGCCTAATTCGATGATATTTTGTTTAAATCAAATAAAGGAAAAGGGGATGATAAACGTCAAAATATTGCTAAATTCGATGATTTTTCGTACGAAACAAAATGCAAGGAAACTTGCTGAAAATGCAATATTATGCGAAATTCTGAGATTTGAAGGCCAAATCACATATCGTGATACTACATGAAATAGTATCGAAATATTGGTAAAAATGAATATATTTGCGTAATATCAAACTACATGATTAACGTGAAAAAGTCACTATTTTACCATATTTGAGGATTTTACCTTCAAATCATAGAGCGAAGTTTCGTATTATTTAGATCTAAGAAAAGACATATGACAATGTTGTTTCCAATACAAATGATAAAAATCAATGTGTTTTCATTAGAATTAACTAAAATGTTCCTGATTTTCCGTTTATATTACCGATGGAAGATGTACACGAAAACCGCTCTATTCCGGCTGAAACGTCGATATATGCAATAAAATCAGAACGTGTCCCCCTTTCAATATCTTACTCAGTATTTTACCGACAAAGAAATGGTTGATTGAAAATGAAGTATTTAAGGTTATTATCTAATCAATTATGTGTTTGCATCATTTTTATCGTATATATATGAATTAAAACCCATGGACTGAAAATTCACAAAAACGTGGAAAACGGCAAAATATTGCCTAATTCGATGATATTTTGTTTAAATCACATGAAGGAAATGGGGATGATAAACGTCAAAATATTGCTAAATTCGATGATTTTCCGTACGAAACAAAATGCAAGAAAACTTGCTTAAAATGCAATATTATGCGAAATTCTGAGATTTCAAGGCCAAATCACATATCGTGATACTACATGAAATAGTATCGAAATATTGGTAAAAATGAATATATTTACGTAATATCAAACTACATGAAAAACGTGAAAAAAGTCACTATTTAACCATATTTGAGAATTTTAACTTCAAATCAAAGAGCGAGGTTTCGTATTATTTGGATCCAAGAAAAGACATATGACAATGTTGTTTCCAATACAAATGATATAAATCAAAGTGTTTTCATTAGAATTAACTAAAATGTTCCTGGTTTTCCGTTTATATTACCGATGCAAGATGTACACGAAAATCGCTCTATTCCGGCTGAAACGTCGATATATGCAATAAAAACAGAACTTCTCCCCTTTTAAATATCTTACTCAGTATTTTAACGATAAACAAATAGTTGATTGAAAATGAAGTATTTACGGTTATTATCTAATCAATTATGTGTTTGCATCATTTTTATCGTATATATATGAATTAATACTCATGGACTGAAAATTCACAAAAACGTGGAAAAACGGCAAAATATTGCCTAATTCAATGATATTTTGTTTAAATCACATGAAGGAAAAGGGGATGATAAACGTCAAAATATTGCTAAATTCGATGATTTTTCGTATGAAACAAAATGCAAGAAAACTTGCTTAAAATGCAATATTACACGAAATTCTGAGATTTGAAGGGCAAATCACATATCGTGATACTACATGAAATAGTATCGGAATATTGGTAAAAATAAATATATTTGTGTAATATCAAACTACATGGTTAACGTGAAAAAGTTACTATTTTACCATATTTGAGGATTTTACCTTCAAATCATAGAGCGAGGTTTCGTATTATTTAGATCCAAGAAAAGACATATGACAATGTTGTTTCCAATACAAATGATAAAAATCAATGTGTTTTCATTAGAATTAACTAAAATGTTCCTGATTTTCCGTTTATATTACCGATGGAAGATGTACACGAAAACCGCTCTATTCCGGC
This sequence comes from Procambarus clarkii, assembly GCF_040958095.1. Lineage (NCBI taxonomy): Eukaryota > Metazoa > Arthropoda > Malacostraca > Decapoda > Cambaridae > Procambarus > Procambarus clarkii. Next base: position 30,014,036 of record NC_091218.1, on the reverse strand, counting down.
TGAAACGTCGATATATGCAATAAAATCAGAACTTCTCCGCCTTTCAATATCTTACACAGTATTTTAACGAGAAAGAAATAGTTCATTGAAAATGAAGTATTTAAGGTTATTATCTAATCAATTATGTGTTTGCATCATTTTTATCGTATATATATGAATTAATACCCATGGACGGAAAATTCACAAAAACGTGGAAAACGGCAAAATATTGCCTATTTCGATGATATTTTGTTTAAATCACATGAAGGAAAAGGAGATGATAAACGTTAAAATATTGCTAAATACGATGATTTTTCGTACGAAACAAAATGCAAGAAAACTTGCTTAAAATGCAATATTACACGAAATTCTGAGATTTGAAGGGCAAATCACATATCGTGATACTACATGAAATAGTATCGGAATATTGGTAAAAATGAATATATTTGTGTAATATCAAACTACATGGTTAACGTGAAAAAGTTACTATTTTACCATATTTGAGGATTTTACCTTCAAATCATAGAGCGAGGTTTCGTATTATTTAGATCCAAGAAAAGACATATGACAATGTTGTTTCCAATACAAATGATAAAAATCAATGTGTTTTCATTAGAATTAACTAAAATGTTCCTGATTTTCCGTTTATATTACCGATGGAAGATGTACACGAAAACCGCTCTATTCCGGCTGAAACGTCGATATATGCAATAAAATCAGAACTTCTCCGCCTTTCAATATCTTACTCAGTATTTTAACGAGAAAGAAATAATTCATTGAAAATGAAGTATTTAAGGTTATTATCTAATCAATTATGTGTTTGCATCATTTTTATCGTATATATATGAATTAAAACCCATGGACTGAAAACTCACAAAAACGTGGAAAACGGCAAAATATTGCCTAATTCGATGATATTTTGTTTTAATCACATGAAGGAAAAGGAGATGATAAACGTCAAAATATTGCTATATTCGATGATTTTTCGTACGAAACAAAATGCAAGAAAACTTGCTTAAAATGCAATATTATGCGAAATTCTGAGATTTGAAGGCCAAATCACATATCGTGATACTACATGAAATAGTATCGAAATATATTTTTAAAAATGAATATATATACGTAATATCAAACTACATGAAAAATGTGAAAAAAGTCACTATATAAAAGTCACTATTAATACCCATGGACTGAAAATTCACAAAAACGTGTAAAAACGTGGAAAATATATTTGAGGATTTTAACTTCAAATCATAGAGTGAGGTTTCGTATTATTTAGATCCAAGAAAAGACATATGACAATGTTGTTTCCAATACAAATGATAAAAAACAATGTGTTTTCATTAGAATTAACTATAATGTTCTTGATTTTCCGTTTATATTAACGAGGGAAGATGTACACGTAAAACCGCTCTAATCCGGCTGAAACGTCGATATATGCAATAAAAACCGAACTTCTCCCCTTTTCAACATCTTACTCAGTATTTTAACGAGAAACAAATAGATGATTGAAAATGAAGTATTTAAGGTTATTATCTAATCAATTATGTGTTTGCATCATTTTTATCGTATATATATGAATTAATACCCATGGACGGAAAATTCACAAAAACGTGGAAAACGGCAAAATATTGCCTAAATCGATGATATTTTGTTTAAATCACATGAAGGAAAAGGAGATGATAAACGTTAAAATATTGCTAAATTCGATGATTTTTCGTACGAAGCAAAATGCAAGAAAACTTGCTTAAAATTCAATATTATGCGAAATACAGAGATTTGAAGGCCAAATCACATATCGTGATACTACATGAAATAGTATCAAAATATTGGTAAAAATGAATATATTTACGTAATATCATACATGAAAAACGTGAAAAAAGTCACTATATAACCATATTTGAGGATTTTAACTTCAAATCATAGAGCGAGGTTTCGTATTATTTAGTTCCAAGAAAAGACATATGACAATGTTGTTTCCAATACAAATGATAAAAAACTATGTGTTTTCATTAGAATTAACTATAATGTTCTTGATTTTCCGTTTATATTAACGAGGGAAGATGTACACGTAAAACCGCTCTAATCCGGCTGAAACGTCGATATATGCAATAAAAACCGAACTTCTCCCCTTTTCAACATCTTACTAAGTATTTTAACGAGAAACAAATAGATGATTGAAAATGAAGTATTTAAGGTTATTATCTAATCAATTATGTGTTTGCATCATTTTTATCGTATATATATGAATTAATACCCATGGACTGAAAATTCACAAAAACGTGGAAAACGGCAAAATATTGCCTAATTCGATGATATTTTGTTTATATCACATGAAGGAAAAGGGGATGATAAACGTCAAAATATTGCTAAATTCGATGATTTTTCGTACGAAACAAAATGCAAGAAAACTTGCTTAAAATGCAATATTACGCGAAATTCTGAGATTTGAAGGGCAAATCACATATCGTGATACTACATGAAATAGTATCGGAATATTGGTAAAAATGGATATATTTGTGTAATATCAAACTACATGATTAACGTGAAAAAGTTACTATTTTACCATATTTGAAGATTTTACCTTCAAATCATAGAGCGAGGTTTCGTATTATTTAGATCCAAGAAAAGACATATGACAATGTTGTTTCCAATACAAATGATAAAAAACAATGTGTTTTCATTAGAATTAACTATAATGTTCTTGATTTTCCGTTTATATTAACGAGGGAAGATGTACACGTAAAACCGCTCTAATCCGGCTGAAACGTCGATATATGCATTAAAAACCGAACTTCTCCCCTTTTCAACATCTTACTCAGTATTTTAACGAGAAACAAATAGATGATTGAAAATGAAGTATTTAAGGTTATTATCTAATCAATTATGTGTTTGCATCATTTTTATCGTATATATATGAATTAATACCCATGGACTGAAAATTCACAAAAACGTGGAAAACGGCAAAATATTGCCTAATTCGATGATATTTTGTTTAAATCACATGAAGGAAAAAGGGATGATAAACGTCAAAATATTGCTAAATTCGATGATTTTTCGTACGAAACAAAATGCAAGAAAACTTGCTTAAAATGCAATATTACGCGAAATTCTGAGATTTGAAGGGCAAATCACATATCGTGATACTACATGAAATAGTATCGGAATATTGGTAAAAATGAATATATTTGTGTAATATCAAACTACATGATTAACGTGAAAAAGTTACTATTTTACCATATTTGAGGATTTTACCTTCAAATCATAGAGCGAGGTTTCGTATTATTTAGATCCAAGAAAAGACAATGTTGTTTCCAATACAAATGATAAAAATCAATGTGTTTTCATTAGAATTAACTAAAATGTTCCTGATTTTCCGTTTATATCACCGATGGAAGATGTACACGAAAACCGCTCTATTCCAGCTGAAACGTCGATATATGCAATAAGATCAGAACTTCTCCGCCTTTCAATATCTTACTCAGTATTTTAACGAGAAACAAATAGATGATTGAAAATGAAGTATTTAAGGTTATTATCTAATCAATTATTTGTTTGCATCATTTTTATCGTATATATATGAATTAATACCCATAGACGGAAAATTCACAAAAACGTGGAAAACGGCAAAATATTGCCTAATTCGATGATATTTTGTTTAAATCACATGAAGGAAAAGGAGATGATAAACGTTAAAATATTGCTAATTTCGATGATTTTTCGTACGAAACAAAATGCAAGAAAACTTGCTTAAAATGCAATATTATGCGAAATTCTGAGATTTGAAGGCCAAATCACATATCGTGATACTACATGAAATAGTATCGAAATATTGGTAAAAATGAATATATTTACGTAATATCAAACTACATGAAAAACGTGAAAAAAGTCACTATATAAGCATATTTGAGGATTTTAACTTCAAATCATTGAGCGAGGTTTCGTATTATTTAGATCCAAGAAAAGACATATGACAATGTTGTTACCAATACAAATGATAAAAAACAATGTGTTTTCATTAGAATTAACTATAATGTTCTTGATTTTCCGTTTATATTAACGAGGGAAGATGTACACGTAAAACCGCTCTAATCCGGCTGAAACGTCGAAATATGCAATAAAAACCGAACTTCTCCCCTTTTCAATATCTTACTCAGTATTTTAACGAGAAACAAATAGATGATTGAAAATGAAGTATTTAAGGTTATTATCTAATCAATTATGTGTTTGCATCATTTTTATCGTATATATATATGAATTCATACCCATGGACGGAAAATTCACAAAAACGTGGAAAACGGCAAAATATTGCCTAAATCGATGATATTTTGTTTAAATCACATGAAGGAAAAGGAGATGATAAACGTTAAAATATTGCTAAATTCGATGATTTTTCGTACGAAGCAAAATGCAAGAAAACTTGCTTAAAATGCAATATTATGCGAAATTCTGAGATTTGAAGGCCAAATCAGATATCGTGATACTACATGAAATAGTATTGAAATATTGGTAAAAATGAATATATTTACGTAATATCATACATGAAAAACGTGAAAAAAGTCACTATATAACCATATTTGAGGATTTTAACACTTTCGCGCTTTCGATTAGAGATAACTCGTCACTGGTTTTTCTTACGATTCCGCATAACTGCCTACTTTTCTCGTCAATCGAAAAAATATTTCTATAAATTCCATTCTTTAACCGAAATGGATGGGGATACTTTTGTTTTGTAGAGAATTTATTTGCGAATTTTTTTGGTACCAGAATGAATATTATAACACATAAACTTCTATGAGTAAAAAAAAAAATACACAAAGTATGTTTGGGGGTGTGGCGAGCGTGTGGCAGTGGGTTCCCTTTAGCCGTTGATATATCCAACACGTGGGAAATATTTGTATGTTTTATGTATATGTCTGTGTAGGGAATTTTACTGCGATCACTGTCATACAAATTATAAAATGTTTCAACAAGTATAAACATGACAAACATCAAACGAACGAAAACAATGCGTTCGTTTCTGCCGCGAACGCATACTGAGCGACGTGGTTCTATATTTGGCGCTTCTCTTACACATGCTTTGGACAAATGTTATACAGTTCATCTTATAGAAAATTTTATTGCGAACACATTGGTATAAAAAAGAAATACGTACATAGAAAAGTAGGGTCAGGAAACGTATAAATGTATAAACTTTCCAAGCATGATTGTGTTTTCGCCAGTGCGCTCGCGGCTAACTACTCTCCACTTCACACACTCTTGCGGGTGGGCAATTACCTATATTAAACATTCATATGCATATGTCCGTGTAGAGAATTTTATTGCGATTCCAATGATACCAAAATTAGCGATGTAGGACAACTGTAGGCTTCGCAACCATTAAGAGAGTGGAAACATTTTGTTGCTGTTTGGCGCTCTCGGCGAGTGATCTGCATAGTTTTTTATTTGGTGTTGATACTCCTTATGCTTGGGCGGCATTTTATAGGTATGCTCTTATAGACAATTTCATTGCGAACACAGTGATACCAAATTTAAATACGTGCGCCTTCAATTATTGTCAGGACAGTCAAAAGAGTGTACACTTTTTCGGTCTTACCGCATAGGCGCGCGAAGTGCCGAAAGCATCTGGGGTATTTTTTTTTTTTGAGCGCCGAGAGCGCGAAAGTGTTAACTTCAAATCATAGAGCGAGGTTTCGTATTATTTAGTTCCAAGAAAAGACATATGACAATGTTGTTTCCAATACAAATGATAAAAAACAATGTGTTTTCATTAGAATTAACTATAATGTTCTTGATTTTCCGTTTATATTAACGAGGGAAGATGTACACGTAAAACCGCTCTAATCCGGCTGAAACGTCGAAATATGCAATAAAAACCGAACTTCTCCCCTTTTCAATATCTTACTCAGTATTTTAACGAGAAACAAATAGATGATTGAAAATGAAGTATTTAAGGTTATTATCTAATCAATTATGTGTTTGCATCATTTTTATCGTATATATATATGAATTCATACCCATGGACGGAAAATTCACAAAAACGTGGAAAACGGCAAAATATTGCCTAAATCGATGATATTTTGTTTAAATCACATGAAGGAAAAGGAGATGATAAACGTTAAAATATTGCTAAATTCGATGATTTTTCGTACGAAGCAAAATGCAAGAAAACTTGCTTAAAATGCAATATTATGCGAAATTCTGAGATTTGAAGGCCAAATCAGATATCGTGATACTACATGAAATAGTATTGAAATATTGGTAAAAATGAATATATTTACGTAATATCATACATGAAAAACGTGAAAAAAGTCACTATATAACCATATTTGAGGATTTTAACTTCAAATCATAGAGCGAGGTTTCGTATTATTTAGTTCCAAGAAAAGACATATGACAATGTTGTTTCCAATACAAATGATAAAAAACAATGTGTTTTCATTAGAATTAACTATAATGTTCTTGATTTTCCGTTTATATTAACGAGGGAAGATGTACACGTAAAACCGCTCTAATCCGGCTGAAACGTCGATATATGCAATAAAAACCGAACTTCTCCCCTTTTCAACATCTTACTCAGTATTTTAACGAGAAACAAATAGATGATTGAAAATGAAGTATTTAAGGTTATTATCTAATGAATTATGTGTTTGCATCATTTTTATCGTATATATATGAATTAATACCCATGGACTGAAAATTCACAAAAACGTGGAAAACGGCAAAATATTGCCTAATTCGATGATATTTTGTTTAAATCACATGAAGGCAAAGGGGATGATAAACGTCAAAATATTGCTAAACTCGATGATTTTTCGTACGAAACAAAATGCAAGAAAACTTGCTTAAAATGCAATATTACGCGAAATTCTGAGATTTGAAGGGCAAATCACATATCATGATACTACATGAAATAGTATCGGAATATTGGTAAAAATGAATATATTTGTGTAATATCAAACTACATGATTAACGTGAAAAAGTTACTATTTTACCATATTTGAGGATTTTACCTTCAGATCATAGAGCGAGGTTTCGTATTATTTAGATCCAAGAAAAGACAATGTTGTTTCCAATACAAATGATAAAAATCAATGTGTTTTCATTAGAATTAACTAAAATGTTCCTGATTTTCCGTTTATATCACCGATGGAAGATGTACACGAAAACCGCTCTATTCCAGCTGAAACGTCGATATATGCAATAAGATCAGAACTTCTCCGCCTTTCAATATCTTACTCAGTATTTTAACGAGAAACAAATAGATGATTGAAAATGAAGTATTTAAGGTTATTATCTAATCAATTATGTGTTTGCATCATTTTTATCGTATATATATATGAATTCATACACATGGACGGAAAATTCACAAAAACGTGGAAAACGGCAAAATATTGCCTAAATCGATGATATTTTGTTTAAATCACATGAAGGAAAAGGAGATGATAAACGTTAAAATATTGCTAAATTCGATGATTTTTCGTACGAAGCAAAATGCAAGAAAACTTGCTTAAAATGCAATATTATGCGAAATTCTGAGATTTGAAGGCCAAATCAGATATCGTGATACTACATGAAATAGTATTGAAATATTGGTAAAAATGAATATATTTACGTAATATCATACATGAAAAACGTGAAAAAAGTCACTATATAACCATATTTGAGGATTTTAACTTCAAATCATAGAGCGAGGTTTCGTATTATTTAGTTCCAAGAAAAGACATATGACAATGTTGTTTCCAATACAAATGATAAAAAACAATGTGTTTTCATTAGAATTAACTATAATGTTCTTGATTTTCCGTTTATATTAACGAGGGAAGATGTACACGTAAAACCGCTCTAATCCGGCTGAAACGTCGATATATGCAATAAAAACCGAACTTCTCCCCTTTTCAACATCTTACTCAGTATTTTAACGAGAAACAAATAGATGATTGAAAATGAAGTATTTAAGGTTATTATCTAATGAATTATGTGTTTGCATCATTTTTATCGTATATATATGAATTAATACCCATGGACTGAAAATTCACAAAAACGTGGAAAACGGCAAAATATTGCCTAATTCGATGATATTTTGTTTAAATCACATGAAGGCAAAGGGGATGATAAACGTCAAAATATTGCTAAATTCGATGATTTTTCGTACGAAACAAAATGCAAGAAAACTTGCTTAAAATGCAATATTACGCGAAATTCTGAGATTTGAAGGGCAAATCACATATCATGATACTACATGAAATAGTATCGGAATATTGGTAAAAATGAATATATTTGTGTAATATCAAACTACATGATTAACGTAAAAAAGTTACTATTTTACCATATTTGAGGATTTTACCTTCAGATCATAGAGCGAGGTTTCGTATTATTTAGATCCAAGAAAAGACAATGTTGTTTCCAATACAAATGATAAAAATCAATGTGTTTTCATTAGAATTAACTGAAATGTTCCTGATTTTCCGTTTATATCACCGATGGAAGATGTACACGAAAACCGCTCTATTCCAGCTGAAACGTCGATATATGCAATAAGATCAGAACTTCTCCGCCTTTCAATATCTTACTCAGTATTTTAACGAGAAACAAATAGATGATTGAAAATGAAGTATTTAAGGTTATTATCTAATCAATTATGTGTTTGCATCATTTTTATCGTATATATATATGAATTCATACACATGGACGGAAAATTCACAAAAACGTGGAAAACGGCAAAATATTGCCTAAATCGATGATATTTTGTTTAAATCACATGAAGGAAAAGGAGATGATAAACGTTAAAATATTGCTAAATTCGATGATTTTTCGTACGAAGCAAAATGCAAGAAAACTTGCTTAAAATGCAATATTATGCGAAATTTTGAGATTTGAAGGCCAAATCACATATCATGATACTACATGAAATAGTATCGAAATATTGGTAAAAATGAATATATTTACGTAATATCATACATGAAAAACGTGAAAAAAGTCACTATATAACCATATTTGAGGATTTTAACTTCAAATCATAGAGCGAGGTTTCGTATTATTTAGTTCCAAGAAAAGACATATGACAATGTTGTTTCCAATACAAATGATAAAAAACAACGTGTTTTCATTAGAATTAACTATAATGTTCTTGATTTTCCGTTTATATTAACGAGGGAAGATGTACACGTAAAACCGCTCTAATCCGGCTGAAACGTCGATATATGCAATAAAAACCGAACTTCTCCCCTTTTCAATATCTTACTCAGTATTTTAACGAGAAACAAATAGATGATTGAAAATAAAGTATTTAAGGTTATTATCTAATCAATTATGTGTTTGCATCATTTTTATCGTATATATATGAATTAATACCCATGGACTGAAAATTCACAAAAACGTGGAAAACGGAAAATATTGCCTAATTCGATGATATTTTGTTTATATCACATGAAGGCAAAGGGGATGATAAACGTGAAAATATTGCTAAATTCGATGATTTTTCGTACGAAACAAAATGCAAGAAAACTTGCTTAAAATGCAATATTACGCGAAATTCTGAGATTTGAAGGGCAAATCACATATCGTGATACTACATGAAATAGTATCGGAATATTGGTAAAAATGAATATATTTGTGTAATATCAAACTACATGATTAACGTGAAAAAGTTACTATTTTACCATATTTGAGGATTTTACCTTCAAATCAAAGAGCGAGGTTTCGTATTATTTAGATCCAAGAAAAGACAATGTTGTTTCCAATACAAATGATAAAAATCAATGTGTTTTCATTAGAATTAACTAAAATGTTCCTGATTTTCCGTTTATATTAAAGAGGGAAGATGTACACGTAAAACCGCTCTAATCCGGCTGAAACGTCGATATATGCAATAAAAACCGAACTTCTCCCCTTTTCAACATCTTACTCAGTATTTTAACGAGAAACAAATAGATGATTGAAAATGAAGGATTTAAGGTTATTATCTAATCAATTATGTGTTTGCATCATTTTTATCGTATATATATGAATTAATACCCATGGACTGAAAATTCACAAAAACGTGGAAAACGGCAAAATATTGCCTAATTCGATGATATTTTGTTTAAATCACATGAAGGAAAAAGGGATGATAAACGTCAAAATATTGCTAAATTCGATGATTTTTCGTACGAAACAAAATGCAAGAAAACTTGCTTAAAATGCAATATTACGCGAAATTCTGAGATTTGAAGGGCAAATCACATATCGTGATACTACATGAAATAGTATCGGAATATTGGTAAAAATGAATATATTTGTGTAATATGAAACTACATGATTAACGTGAAAAAGTTACTATTTTACCATATTTGAGGATTTTACCTTCAAATCATAGAGCGAGGTTTCGTATTATTTAGATCCAAGAAAAGACAATGTTGTTTCCAATACAAATGATAAAAATCAATGTGTTTTCATTAGAATTAACTAAAATGTTCCTGATTTTCCGTTTATATCACCGATGGAAGATGTACACGAAAACCGCTCTATTCCAGCTGAAACGTCGATATATGCAATAAGATCAGAACTTCTCCGCCTTTCATTATCTTACTCAGTATTTTAACGAGAAACAAATAGATGATTGAAAATGAAGTATTTAAGGTTATTATCTAATCAATTATTTGTTTGCATCATTTTTATCGTATATATATGAATTAATACCCATGGACGGAAAATTCACAAAAACGTGGAAAACGGCAAAATATTGCCTAATTCGATGATATTTTGTTTAAATCACATGAAGGAAAAGGAGATGATAAACGTTAAAATATTGCTAATTTCGATGATTTTTCGTACGAAACAAAATGCAAGAAAACTTGCTTAAAATGCAATATTATGCGAAATTCTGAGATTTGAAGGCCAAATCACATATCGTGATACTACATGAAATAGTATCGAAATATTGGTAAAAATGAATATATTTACGTAATATCAAACTACATGAAAAACGTGAAAAAAGTCACTATATAAGCATATTTGAGGATTTTAACTTCAAATCATTGAGCGAGGTTTCGTATTATTTAGATCCAAGAAAAGACATATGGCAATGTTGTTACCAATACAAATGATAAAAAACAATGTGTTTTCATTAGAATTAACTATAATGTTCTTGATTTTCCGTTTATATTAACGAGGGAAGATGTACACGTAAAACCGCTCTAATCCGGCTGAAACGTCGAAATATGCAATAAAAACCGAACTTCTCCCCTTTTCAATATCTTACTCAGTATTTTAACGAGAAACAAATAGATGATTGAAAATGAAGTATTTAAGGTTATTATCTAATCAATTATGTGTTTGCATCATTTTTATCGTATATATATATGAATTCATACCCATGGACGGAAAATTCACAAAAACGTGGAAAACGGCAAAATATTGCCTAAATCGATGATATTTTGTTTAAATCACATGAAGGAAAAGGAGATGATAAACGTTAAAATATTGCTAAATTCGATGATTTTTCGTACGAAGCAAAATGCAAGAAAACTTGCTTAAAATGCAATATTATGCGAAATTCTGAGATTTGAAGGCCAAATCAGATATCGTGATACTACATGAAATAGTATCGAAATATTGGTAAAAATGAATATATTTACGTAATATCATACATGAAAAACGTGAAAAAAGTCACTATATAACCATATTTGAGGATTTTAACTTCAAATCATAGAGCGAGGTTTCGTATTATTTAGTTCCAAGAAAAGCCATATGACAATGTTGTTTCCAATACAAATGATAAAAAACAATGTGTTTTCATTAGAATTAACTATAATGTTCTTGATTTTCCGTTTATATTAACGAGGGAAGATGTACACGTAAAACCGCTCTAATCCGGCTGAAACGTCGATATATGCAATAAAAACCGAACTTCTCCCCTTTTCAACATCTTACTCAGTATTTTAACGAGAAACAAATAGATGATTGAAAATGAAGTATTTAAGGTTATTATCTAATGAATTATGTGTTTGCATCATTTTTATCGTATATATATGAATTAATACCCATGGACTGAAAATTCACAAAAACGTGGAAAACGGCAAAATATTGCCTAATTCGATGATATTTTGTTTAAATCACATGAAGGCAAAGGGGATGATAAACGTCAAAATATTGCTAAATTCGATGATTTTTCGTACGAAACAAAATGCAAGAAAACTTGCTTAAAATGCAATATTACGCGAAATTCTGAGATTTGAAGGGCAAATCACATATCATGATACTACATGAAATAGTATCGGAATATTGGTAAAAATGAATATATTTGTGTAATATCAAACTACATGATTAACGTGAAAAAGTTACTATTTTACCATATTTGAGGATTTTACCTTCAAATCATAGAGCGAGGTTTCGTATTATTTAGATCCAAGAAAAGACATATGACAATGTTGTTTCCAATACAAATGATAAAAAACAATGTGTTTTCATTAGAATTAACTATAATGTTCTTGATTTTCCGTTTATATTAACGAGGGAAGATGTACACGTAAAACCGCTCTAATCCGGCTGAAACGTCGATATATGCAATAAAAACCGAACTTCTCCCCTTTTCAACATCTTACTCAGTATTTTAACGAGAAACAAATAGATGATTGAAAATGAAGTATTTAAGGTTATTATCTAATCAATTATGTGTTTGCATCATTTTTATCGTATATATATGAATTAATACCCATGGACTGAAAATTCACAAAAACGTGGAAAACGGCAAAATATTGCTTAATTCGATGATATTTTGTTTAAATCACATGAAGGAAAAAGGGATGATAAACGTCAAAATATTGCTAAATTCGATGATTTTTCGTACGAAACAAAATGCCAGAAAACTTGCTTAAAATGCAATATTACGCGAAATTCTGAGATTTGAAGGGCAAATCACATATCGTGATACTACATGAAATAGTATCGGAATATTGGTAAAAATGAATATATTTGTGTAATATGAAACTACATGATTAACGTGAAAAAGTTACTATTTTACCATATTTGAGGATTTTACCTTCAAATCATAGAGCGAGGTTTCGTATTATTTAGATCCAAGAAAAGACAATGTTGTTTCCAATACAAATGATAAAAATCAATGTGTTTTCATTAGAATTAACTAAAATGTTCCTGATTTTCCGTTTATATCACCGATGGAAGATGTACACGAAAACCGCTCTATTCCAGCTGAAACGTCGATATATGCAATAAGATCAGAACTTCTCCGCCTTTCAATATCTTACTCAGTATTTTAACGAGAAACAAATAGATGATTGAAAATGAAGTATTTAAGGTTATTATCTAATCAATTATTTGTTTGCATCATTTTTATCGTATATATATGAATTAATACCCATGGACGGAAAATTCACAAAAACGTGGAAAACGGCAAAATATTGCCTAATTCGATGATATTTTGTTTAAATCACATGAAGGAAAAGGAGATGATAAACGTTAAAATATTGCTAATTTCGATGATTTTTCGTACGAAACAAAATGCAAGAAAACTTGCTTAAAATGCAATATTATGCGAAATTCTGAGATTTGAAGGCCAAATCACATATCGTGATACTACATGAAATAGTATCGAAATATTGGTAAAAATGAATATATTTACGTAATATCAAACTACATGAAAAACGTGAAAAAAGTCACTATATAAGCATATTTGAGGATTTTAACTTCAAATCATTGAGCGAGGTTTCGTATTATTTAGATCCAAGAAAAGACATATGACAATGTTGTTACCAATACAAATGATAAAAAACAATGTGTTTTCATTAGAATTAACTATAATGTTCTTGATTTTCCGTTTATATTAACGAGGGAAGATGTACACGTAAAACCGCTCTAATCCGGCTGAAACGTCGAAATATGCAATAAAAACCGAACTTCTCCCCTTTTCAATATCTTACTCAGTATTTTAACGAGAAACAAATAGATGATTGAAAATGAAGTATTTAAGGTTATTATCTAATCAATTATGTGTTTGCATCATTTTTATCGTATATATATATGAATTCATACCCATGGACGGAAAATTCACAAAAACGTGGAAAACGGCAAAATATTGCCTAAATCGATGATATTTTATTTAAATCACATGAAGGAAAAGGAGATGATAAACGTTAAAATATTGCTAAATTCGATGATTTTTCGTACGAAGCAAAATGCAAGAAAACTTGCTTAAAATGCAATATTATGCGAAATTCTGAGATTTGAAGGCCAAATCAGATATCGTGATACTACATGAAATAGTATTGAAATATTGGTAAAAATGAATATATTTACGTAATATCATACATGAAAAACGTGAAAAAAGTCACTATATAACCATATTTGAGGATTTTAACTTCAAATCATAGAGCGAGGTTTCGTATTATTTAGTTCCAAGAAAAGACATATGACAATGTTGTTTCCAATACAAATGATAAAAAACAATGTGTTTTCATTAGAATTAACTATAATGTTCTTGATTTTCCGTTTATATTAACGAGGGAAGATGTACACGTAAAACCGCTCTAATCCGGCTGAAACGTCGATATATGCAATATAAACCGAACTTCTCCCCTTTTCAACATCTTACTCAGTATTTTAACGAGAAACAAATAGATGATTGAAAATGAAGTATTTAAGGTTATTATCTAATGAATTATGTGTTTGCATCATTTTTATCGTATATATATGAATTAATACCCATGGACTGAAAATTCACAAAAACGTGGAAAACGGCAAAATATTGCCTAATTCGATGATATTTTGTTTAAATCACATGAAGGCAAAGGGGATGATAAACGTCAAAATATTGCTAAATTCGATGATTTTTCGTACGAAACAAAATGCAAGAAAACTTGCTTAAAATGCAATATTACGCGAAATTCTGAGATTTGAAGGGCAAATCACATATCATGATACTACATGAAATAGTATCGGAATATTGGTAAAAATGAATATATTTGTGTAATATCAAACTACATGATTAATGCGAAAAAGTTACTATTTTACTATATTTGAGGATTTTACCTTCAAATCATAGAGCGAGGTTTCGTATTATTTAGATCCAAGAAAAGACAATGTTGTTTCCAATACAAATGATAAAAATCAATGTGTTTTCAATAGAATTAACTAAAATGTTCCTGATTTTCCGTTTATATCACCGATGGAAGATGTACACGAAAACCGCTCTATTCCAGCTGAAACGTCGATATATGCAATAAGATCAGAACTTCTCCGCCTTTCAATATCTTACTCAGTATTTTAACGAGAAACAAATAGATGATTGAAAATGAAGTATTTAAGGTTATTATCTAATCAATTATGTGTTTGCATCATTTTTATCGTATATATATATGAATTCATACACATGGACGGAAAATTCACAAAAACGTGGAAAACGGCAAAATATTGCCTAAATCGATGATATTTTGTTTAAATCACATGAAGGAAAAGGAGATGATAAACGTTAAAATATTGCTAAATTCGATGATTTTTCGTACGAAGCAAAATGCAAGAAAACTTGCTTAAAATGCAATATTATGCGAAATTCTGAGATTTGAAGGCCAAATCACATATCATGATACTACATGAAATAGTATCGAAATATTGGTAAAAATGAATATATTTACGTAATATCATACATGAAAAACGTGAAAAAAGTCAATATATAACCATATTTGAGGATTTTAACTTCAAATCATAGAGCGAGGTTTCGTATTATTTAGTTCCAAGAAAAGACATATGACAATGTTGTTTCCAATACAAATGATAAAAAACAATGTGTTTTCATTAGAATTAACTATAATGTTCTTGATTTTCCGTTTATATTAACGAGGGAAGATGTACACGTAAAACCGCTCTAATCCGGCTGAAACGTCGATATATGCAATAAAAACCGAACTTCTCCCCTTTTCAACATCTTACTCAGTATTTTAACGAGAAACAAATAGATGATTGAAAATTAAGTATTTAAGGTTATTATCTAATGAATTATGTGTTTGCATCATTTTTATCGTATATATATGAATTAATACCCATGGACTGAAAATTCACAAAAACGTGGAAAACGGCAAAATATTGCCTAATTCGATGATATTTTGTTTAAATCACATGAAGGCAAAGGGGATGATAAACGTCAAAATATTGCTAAATTCGATGATTTTTCGAACGAAACAAAATGCAAGAAAACTTGCTTAAAATGCAATATTACGCGAAATTCTGAGATTTGAAGGGCAAATCACATATCGTGATACTACATGAAATAGTATCGGAATATTGGTAAAAATGGATATATTTGTGTAATATCAAACTACATGATTAACGTGAAAAAGTTAGTATTTTACCATATTTGAGGATTTTACCTTCAAATCATAGAGCGAGGTTTCGTATTATTTAGATACAAGAAAAGACATATGACAATGTTGTTTCCAATACAAATGATAAAAAACAATGTGTTTTCATTAGAATTAACTATAATGTTCTTGATTTTCCGTTTATATTAACGAGGGAAGATGTACACGTAAAACCGCTCTAATCCGGCTGAAACGTCGATATATGCAATAAAAACCGAACTTCTCCCCTTTTCAACATCTTACTCAGTATTTTAACGAGAAACAAATAGATGATTGAAAATGAAGTATTTAAGGTTATTATCTAATCAATTATGTGTTTGCATCATTTTTATCGTATATATATGAATTAATACCCATGGACTGAAAATTCACAAAAACGTGGAAAACGGCAAAATATTGCCTAATTCGATGATATTTTGTTTAAATCACATGAAGGAAAAAGGGATGATAAACGTCAAAATATTGCTAAATTCGATGATTTTTCGTACGAAACAAAATGCAAGAAAACTTGCTTAAAATGCAATATTACGCGAAATTCTGAGATTTGAAGGGCAAATCACATATCGTGATACTACATGAAATAGTATCGGAATATTGGTAAAAATGAATATATTTGTGTAATATGAAACTACATGATTAACGTGAAAAAGTTACTATTTTACCATATTTGAGGATTTTACCTTCAAATCATAGAGCGAGGTTTCGTATTATTTAGATCCAAGAAAAGACAATGTTGTTTCCAATACAAATGATAAAAATCAATGTGTTTTCATTAGAATTAACTAAAATGTTCCTGATTTTCCGTTTATATCACCGATGGAAGATGTACACGAAAACCGCTCTATTCCAGCTGAAACGTCGATATATGCAATAAGATCAGAACTTCTCCGCCTTTCAATATCTTACTCAGTATTTTAACGAGAAACAAATAGATGATTGAAAATGAAGTATTTAAGGTTATTATCTAATCAATTATTTGTTTGCATCATTTTTATCGTATATATATGAATTAATACCCATGGACGGAAAATTCACAAAAACGTGGAAAACGGCAAAATATTGCCTAATTCGATGATATTTTGTTTAAATCACATGAAGGAAAAGGAGATGATAAACGTTAAAATATTGCTAATTTCGATGATTTTTCGTACGAAACAAAATGCAAGAAAACTTGCTTAAAATGCAATATTATGCGAAATTCTGAGATTTGAAGGCCAAATCACATATCGTGATACTACATGAAATAGTATCGAAATATTGGTAAAAATGAATATATTTACGTAATATCAAACTACATGAAAAACGTGAAAAAAGTCACTATATAAGCATATTTGAGGATTTTAACTTCAAATCATTGAGCGAGGTTTCGTATTATTTAGATCCAAGAAAAGACATATGACAATGTTGTTACCAATACAAATGATAAAAAACAATGTGTTTTCATTAGAATTAACTATAATGTTCTTGATTTTCCGTTTATATTAACGAGGGAAGATGTACACGTAAAACCGCTCTAATCCGGCTGAAACGTCGAAATATGCAATAAAAACCGAACTTCTCCCCTTTTCAATATCTTACTCAGTATTTTAACGAGAAACAAATAGATGATTGAAAATGAAGTATTTAAGGTTATTATCTAATCAATTATGTGTTTGCATCATTTTTATCGTATATATATATGAATTCATACCCATGGACGGAAAATTCACAAAAACGTGGAAAACGGCAAAATATTGCCTAAATCGATGATATTTTGTTTAAATCACATGAAGGAAAAGGAGATGATAAACGTTAAAATATTGCTAAATTCGATGATTTTTCGTACGAAGCAAAATGCAAGAAAACTTGCTTAAAATGCAATATTATGCGAAATTCTGAGATTTGAAGGCCAAATCAGATATCGTGATACTACATGAAATAGTATTGAAATATTGGTAAAAATGAATATATTTACGTAATATCATACATGAAAAACGTGAAAAAAGTCACTATATAACCATATTTGAGGATTTTAACTTCAAATCATAGAGCGAGGTTTCGTATTATTTAGTTCCAAGAAAAGACATATGACAATGTTGTTTCCAATACAAATGATAAAAAACAATGTGTTTTCATTAGAATTAACTATAATGTTCTTGATTTTCCGTTTATATTAACGAGGGAAGATGTACACGTAAAACCGCTCTAATCCGGCTGAAACGTCGATATATGCAATATAAACCGAACTTCTCCCCTTTTCAACATCTTACTCAGTATTTTAACGAGAAACAAATAGATGATTGAAAATGAAGTATTTAAGGTTATTATCTAATGAATTATGTGTTTGCATCATTTTTATCGTATATATATGAATTAATACCCATGGACTGAAAATTCACAAAAACGTGGAAAACGGCAAAATATTGCCTAATTCGATGATATTTTGTTTAAATCACATGAAGGCAAAGGGGATGATAAACGTCAAAATATTGCTAAATTCGATGATTTTTCGTACGAAACAAAATGCAAGAAAACTTGCTTAAAATGCAATATTACGCGAAATTCTGAGATTTGAAGGGCAAATCACATATCATGATACTACATGAAATAGTATCGGAATATTGGTAAAAATGAATATATTTGTGTAATATCAAACTACATGATTAATGTGAAAAAGTTACTATTTTACTATATTTGAGGATTTTACCTTCAAATCATAGAGCGAGGTTTCGTATTATTTAGATCCAAGAAAAGACAATGTTGTTTCCAATACAAATGATAAAAATCAATGTGTTTTCATTAGAATTAACTAAAATGTTCCTGATTTTCCGTTTATATCACCGATGGAAGATGTACACGAAAACCGCTCTATTCCAGCTGAAACGTCGATATATGCAATAAGATCAGAACTTCTCCGCCTTTCAATATCTTACTCAGTATTTTAACGAGAAACAAATAGATGATTGAAAATGAAGTATTTAAGGTTATTATCTAATCAATTATGTGTTTGCATCATTTTTATCGTATATATATATGAATTCATACACATGGACGGAAAATTCACAAAAACGTGGAAAACGGCAAAATATTGCCTAAATCGATGATATTTTGTTTAAATCACATGAAGGAAAAGGAGATGATAAACGTTAAAATATTGCTAAATTCGATGATTTTTCGTACGAAGCAAAATGCAAGAAAACTTGCTTAAAATGCAATATTATGCGAAATTCTGAGATTTGAAGGCCAAATCACATATCATGATACTACATGAAATAGTATCGAAATATTGGTAAAAATGAATATATTTACGTAATATCATACATGAAAAACGTGAAAAAAGTCACTATATAACCATATTTGAGGATTTTAACTTCAAATCATAGAGCGAGGTTTCGTATTATTTAGTTCCAAGAAAAGACATATGACAATGTTGTTTCCAATACAAATGATAAAAAACAATGTGTTTTCATTAGAATTAACTATAATGTTCTTGATTTTCCGTTTATATTAACGAGGGAAGATGTACACGTAAAACCGCTCTAATCCGGCTGAAACGTCGATATATGCAATAAAAACCGAACTTCTCCCCTTTTCAACATCTTACTCAGTATTTTAACGAGAAACAAATAGATGATTGAAAATGAAGTATTTAAGGTTATTATCTAATGAATTATGTGTTTGCATCATTTTTATCGTATATATATGAATTAATACCCATGGACTGAAAATTCACAAAAACGTGGAAAACGGCAAAATATTGCCTAATTCGATGATATTTTGTTTAAATCACATGAAGGCAAAGGGGATGATAAACGTCAAAATATTGCTAAATTCGATGATTTTTTGAACGAAACAAAATGCAAGAAAACTTGCTTAAAATGCAATATTACGCGAAATTCTGAGATTTGAAGGGCAAATCACATATCGTGATACTACATGAAATAGTATCGGAATATTGGTAAAAATGGATATATTTGTGTAATATCAAACTACATGATTAACGTGAAAAAGTTAGTATTTAACCATATTTGAGGATTTTACCTTCAAATCATAGAGCGAGGTTTCGTATTATTTAGATACAAGAAAAGACATATGACAATGTTGTTTCCAATACAAATGATAAAAAACAATGTGTTTTCATTAGAATTAACTATAATGTTCTTGATTTTCCGTTTATATTAACGAGGGAAGATGTACACGTAAAACCGCTCTAATCCGGCTGAAACGTCGATATATGCAATAACAACCGAACTTCTCCCCTTTTCAACATCTTACTCAGTATTTTAACGAGAAACAAATAGATGATTGAAAATGAAGTATTTAAGGTTATTATCTAATCAATTATGTGTTTGCATCATTTTTATCGTATATATATGAATTAATACCCATGGACTGAAAATTCACAAAAACGTGGAAAACGGCAAAATATTGCCTAATTCGATGATATTTTGTTTAAATCACATGAAGGAAAAAGGGATGATAAACGTCAAAATATTGCTAAATTCGATGATTTTTCGTACGAAACAAAATGCAAGAAAACTTGCTTAAAATGCAATATTACGCGAAATTCTGAGATTTGAAGGGCAAATCACATATCGTGATACTACATGAAATAGTATCGGAATATTGGTAAAAATGAATATATTTGTGTAATATGAAACTACATGATTAACGTGAAAAAGTTACTATTTTACCATATTTGAGGATTTTACCTTCAAATCATAGAGCGAGGTTTCGTATTATTTAGATCCAAGAAAAGACAATGTTGTTTCCAATACAAATGATAAAAATCAATGTGTTTTCATTAGAATTAACTAAAATGTTCCTGATTTTCCGTTTATATCACCGATGGAAGATGTACACGAAAACCGCTCTATTCCAGCTGAAACGTCGATATATTCAATAAGATCAGAACTTCTCCGCCTTTCAATATCTTACTCAGTATTTTAACGAGAAACAAATAGATGATTGAAAATGAAGTATTTAAGGTTATTATCTAATCAATTATTTGTTTGCATCATTTTTATCGTATATATATGAATTAATACCCATGGACGGAAAATTCACAAAAACGTGGAAAACGGCAAAATATTGCCTAATTCGATGATATTTTGTTTAAATCACATGAAGGAAAAGGAGATGATAAACGTTAAAATATTGCTAATTTCGATGATTTTTCGTACGAAACAAAATGCAAGAAAACTTGCTTAAAATGCAATATTATGCGAAATTCTGAGATTTGAAGGCCAAATCACATATCGTGATACAACATGAAATAGTATCGAAATATTGGTAAAAATGAATATATTTACGTAATATCAAACTACATGAAAAACGTGAAAAAAGTCACTATATAAGCATATTTGAGGATTTTAACTTCAAATCATTGAGCGAGGTTTCGTATTATTTAGATCCAAGAAAAGACATATGACAATGTTGTTACCAATACAAATGATAAAAAACAATGTGTTTTCATTAGAAATAACTATAATGTTCTTGATTTTCCGTTTATATTAACGAGGGAAGATGTACACGTAAAACCGCTCTAATCCGGCTGAAACGTCGAAATATGCAATAAAAACCGAACTTCTCCCCTTTTCAATATCTTACTCAGTATTTTAACGAGAAACAAATAGATGATTGAAAATGAAGTATTTAAGGTTATTATCTAATCAATTATGTGTTTGCATCATTTTTATCGTATATATATATGAATTCATACCCATGGACGGAAAATTCACAAAAACGTGGAAAACGGCAAAATATTGCCTAAATCGATGATATTTTGTTTAAATCACATGAAGGAAAAGGAGATGATAAACGTTAAAATATTGCTAAATTCGATGATTTTTCGTACGAAGCAAAATGCAAGAAAACTTGCTTAAAATGCAATATTATGCGAAATTCTGAGATTTGAAGGCCAAATCAGATATCGTGATACTACATGAAATAGTATTGAAATATTGGTAAAAATGAATATATTTACGTAATATCATACATGAAAAACGTGAAAAAAGTCACTATATAACCATATTTGAGGATTTTAACTTCAAATCATAGAGCGAGGTTTCGTATTATTTAGTTCCAAGAAAAGACATATGACAATGTTGTTTCCAATACAAATGATAAAAAACAATGTGTTTTCATTAGAATTAACTATAATGTTCTTGATTTTGCGTTTATATTAACGAGGGAAGATGTACACGTAAAACCGCTCTAATCCGGCTGAAACGTCGATATATGCAACAAAAACCGAACTTCTCCCCTTTTCAACATCTTACTCAGTATTTTAACGAGAAACAAATAGATGATTGAAAATGAAGTATTTAAGGTTATTATCTAATGAATTATGTGTTTGCATCATTTTTATCGTATATATATGAATTAATACCCATGGACTGAAAATTCACAAAAACGTGGAAAACGGCAAAATATTGCCTAATTCGATGATATTTTGTTTAAATCACATGAAGGCAAAGGGGATGATAAACGTCAAAATATTGCTAAATTCGATGATTTTTCGTATGAAACAAAATGCAAGAAAACTTGCTTAAAATGCAATATTACGCGAAATTCTGAGATTTGAAGGGCAAATCACATATCATGATACTACATGAAATAGTATCGGAATATTGGTAAAAATGAATATATTTGTGTAATATCAAACTACATGATTAACGTGAAAAAGTTACTATTTTACCATATTTGAGGATTTTACCTTCAAATCATACAGCGAGGTTTCGTATTATTTAGATCCAAGAAAAGACAATGTTGTTTCCAATACAAATGATAAAAATCAATGTGTTTTCATTAGAATTAACTAAAATGTTCCTGATTTTCCGTTTATATCACCGATGGAAGATGTACACGAAAACCGCTCTATTCCAGCTGAAACGTCGATATATGCAATAAGATCAGAACTTCTCCGCCTTTCAATATCTTACTCAGTATTTTAACGAGAAACAAATAGATGATTGAAAATGAAGTATTTAAGGTTATTATCTAATCAATTATGTGTTTGCATCATTTTTATCGTATATATATGAATTAATACCCATGGACTGAAAATTCACAAAAACGTGGAAAACGGCAAAATATTGCCTAATTCGATGATATTTTGTTTAAATCACATGAAGGCAAAGGGGATGATAAACGTCAAAATATTGCTAAATTCGATGATTTTTCGTACGAAACAAAATGCAAGAAAACTTGCTTAAAATGCAATATTACGCGAAATTCTGAGATTTGAAGGGCAAATCACATATCGTGATACTACATGAAATAGTATCGGAATATTGGTAAAAATGGATATATTTGTGTAATATCAAACTACATGATTAACGTGAAAAAGTTAGTATTTTACCATATTTGAGGATTTTACCTTCAAATCATAGAGCGAGGTTTCGTATTATTTAGATACAAGAAAAGACATATGACAATGTTGTTTCCAATACAAATGATAAAAAACAATGTGTTTTCATTAGAATTAACTATAATGTTCTTGATTTTCCGTTTATATTAACGAGGGAAGATGTACACGTAAAACCGCTCTAATCCGGCTGAAACGTCGATATATGCAATAAAAACCGAACTTCTCCCCTTTTCAACATCTTACTCAGTATTTTAACGAGAAACAAATAGATGATTGAAAATGAAGTATTTAAGGTTATTATCTAATCAATTATGTGTTTGCATCATTTTTATCGTATATATATATGAATTCATACCCATGGACGGAAAATTCACAAAAACGTGGAAAACGGCAAAATATTGCCTAAATCGATGATATTTTGTTTAAATCACATGAAGGAAAAGGAGATGATAAACGTTAAAATATTGCTAAATTCGATGATTTTTCGTACGAAGCAAAATGCAAGAAAACTTGCTTAAAATGCAATATTATGCGAAATTCTGAGATTTGAAGGCCAAATCAGATATCGTGATACTACATGAAATAGTATTGAAATATTGGTAAAAATGAATATATTTACGTAATATCATACATGAAAAACGTGAAAAAAGTCACTATATAACCATATTTGAGGATTTTAACTTCAAATCATAGAGCGAGGTTTCGTATTATTTAGTTCCAAGAAAAGACATATGACAATGTTGTTTCCAATACAAATGATAAAAAACAATGTGTTTTCATTAGAATTAACTATAATGTTCTTGATTTTCCGTTTATATTAACGAGGGAAGATGTACACGTAAAACCGCTCTAATCCGGCTGAAACGTCGATATATGCAATATAAACCGAACTTCTCCCCTTTTCAACATCTTACTCAGTATTTTAACGAGAAACAAATAGATGATTGAAAATGAAGTATTTAAGGTTATTATCTAATGAATTATGTGTTTGCATCATTTTTATCGTATATATATGAATTAATACCCATGGACTGAAAATTCACAAAAACGTGGAAAACGGCAAAATATTGCCTAATTCGATGATATTTTGTTTAAATCACATGAAGGCAAAGGGGATGATAAACGTCAAAATATTGCTAAATTCGATGATTTTTCGTACGAAACAAAATGCAAGAAAACTTGCTTAAAATGCAATATTACGCGAAATTCTGAGATTTGAAGGGCAAATCACATATCATGATACTACATGAAATAGTATCGGAATATTGGTAAAAATGAATATATTTGTGTAATATCAAACTACATGATTAATGTGAAAAAGTTACTATTTTACTATATTTGAGGATTTTACCTTCAAATCATAGAGCGAGGTTTCGTATTATTTAGATCCAAGAAAAGACAATGTTGTTTCCAATACAAATGATAAAAATCAATGTGTTTTCATTAGAATTAACTAAAATGTTCCTGATTTTCCGTTTATATCACCGATGGAAGATGTACACGAAAACCGCTCTATTCCAGCTGAAACGTCGATATATGCAATAAGATCAGAACTTCTCCGCCTTTCAATATCTTACTCAGTATTTTAACGAGAAACAAATAGATGATTGAAAATGAAGTATTTAAGGTTATTATCTAATCAATTATGTGTTTGCATCATTTTTATCGTATATATATATGAATTCATACACATGGACGGAAAATTCACAAAAACGTGGAAAACGGCAAAATATTGCCTAAATCGATGATATTTTGTTTAAATCACATGAAGGAAAAGGAGATGATAAACGTTAAAATATTGCTAAATTCGATGATTTTTCGTACGAAGCAAAATGCAAGAAAACTTGCTTAAAATGCAATATTATGCGAAATTCTGAGATTTGAAGGCCAAATCACATATCATGATACTACATGAAATAGTATCGAAATATTGGTAAAAATGAATATATTTACGTAATATCATACATGAAAAACGTGAAAAAAGTCACTATATAACCATATTTGAGGATTTTAACTTCAAATCATAGAGCGAGGTTTCGTATTATTTAGTTCCAAGAAAAGACATATGACAATGTTGTTTCCAATACAAATGATAAAAAACAATGTGTTTTCATTAGAATTAACTATAATGTTCTTGATTTTCCGTTTATATTAACGAGGGAAGATGTACACGTAAAACCGCTCTAATCCGGCTGAAACGTCGATATATGCAATAAAAACCGAACTTCTCCCCTTTTCAACATCTTACTCAGTATTTTAACGAGAAACAAATAGATGATTGAAAATGAAGTATTTAAGGTTATTATCTAATGAATTATGTGTTTGCATCATTTTTATCGTATATATATGAATTAATACCCATGGACTGAAAATTCACAAAAACGTGGAAAACGGCAAAATATTGCCTAATTCGATGATATTTTGTTTAAATCACATGAAGGCAAAGGGGATGATAAACGTCAAAATATTGCTAAATTCGATGATTTTTCGAACGAAACAAAATGCAAGAAAACTTGCTTAAAATGCAATATTACGCGAAATTCTGAGATTTGAAGGGCAAATCACATATCGTGATACTACATGAAATAGTATCGGAATATTGGTAAAAATGGATATATTTGTGTAATATCAAACTACATGATTAACGTGAAAAAGTTAGTATTTTACCATATTTGAGGATTTTACCTTCAAATCATAGAGCGAGGTTTCGTATTATTTAGATACAAGAAAAGACATATGACAATGTTGTTTCCAATACAAATGATAAAAAACAATGTGTTTTCATTAGAATTAACTATAATGTTCTTGATTTTCCGTTTATATTAACGAGGGAAGATGTACACGTAAAACCGCTCTAATCCGGCTGAAACGTCGATATATGCAATAAAAACCGAACTTCTCCCCTTTTCAACATCTTACTCAGTATTTTAACGAGAAACAAATAGATGATTGAAAATGAAGTATTTAAGGTTATTATCTAATCAATTATGTGTTTGCATCATTTTTATCGTATATATATGAATTAATACCCATTGACTGAAAATTCACAAAAACGTGGAAAACGGCAAAATATTGCCTAATTCGATGATATTTTGTTTAAATCACATGAAGGAAAAAGGGATGATAAACGTCAAAATATTGCTAAATTCGATGATTTTTCGTACGAAACAAAATGCAAGAAAACTTGCTTAAAATGCAATATTACGCGAAATTCTGAGATTTGAAGGGCAAATCACATATCGTGATACTACATGAAATAGTATCGGAATATTGGTAAAAATGAATATATTTGTGTAATATGAAACTACATGATTAACGTGAAAAAGTTACTATTTTACCATATTTGAGGATTTTACCTTCAAATCATAGAGCGAGGTTTCGTATTATTTAGATCCAAGAAAAGACAATGTTGTTTCCAATACAAATGATAAAAATCAATGTGTTTTCATTAGAATTAACTAAAATGTTCCTGATTTTCCGTTTATATCACCGATGGAAGATGTACACGAAAACCGCTCTATTCCAGCTGAAACGTCGATATATTCAATAAGATCAGAACTTCTCCGCCTTTCAATATCTTACTCAATATTTTAACGAGAAACAAATAGATGATTGAAAATGAAGTATTTAAGGTTATTATCTAATCAATTATTTGTTTGCATCATTTTTATCGTATATATATGAATTAATACCCATGGACGGAAAATTCACAAAAACGTGGAAAACGGCAAAATATTGCCTAATTCGATGATATTTTGTTTAAATCACATGAAGGAAAAGGAGATGATAAACGTTAAAATATTGCTAATTTCGATGATTTTTCGTACGAAACAAAATGCAAGAAAACTTGCTTAAAATGCAATATTATGCGAAATTCTGAGATTTGAAGGCCAAATCACATATCGTGATACAACATGAAATAGTATCGAAATATTGGTAAAAATGAATATATTTACGTAATATCAAACTACATGAAAAACGTGAAAAAAGTCACTATATAAGCATATTTGAGGATTTTAACTTCAAATCATTGAGCGAGGTTTCGTATTATTTAGATCCAAGAAAAGACATATGACAATGTTGTTACCAATACAAATGATAAAAAACAATGTGTTTTCATTAGAAATAACTATAATGTTCTTGATTTTCCGTTTATATTAACGAGGGAAGATGTACACGTAAAACCGCTCTAATCCGGCTGAAACGTCGAAATATGCAATAAAAACCGAACTTCTCCCCTTTTCAATATCTTACTCAGTATTTTAACGAGAAACAAATAGATGATTGAAAATGAAGTATTTAAGGTTATTATCTAATCAATTATGTGTTTGCATCATTTTTATCGTATATATATATGAATTCATACCCATGGACGGAAAATTCACAAAAACGTGGAAAACGGCAAAATATTGCCTAAATCGATGATATTTTGTTTAAATCACATGAAGGAAAAGGAGATGATAAACGTTAAAATATTGCTAAATTCGATGATTTTTCGTACGAAGCAAAATGCAAGAAAACTTGCTTAAAATGCAATATTATGCGAAATTCTGAGATTTGAAGGCCAAATCAGATATCGTGATACTACATGAAATAGTATTGAAATATTGGTAAAAATGAATATATTTACGTAATATCATACATGAAAAACGTGAAAAAAGTCACTATATAACCATATTTGAGGATTTTAACTTCAAATCATAGAGCGAGGTTTCGTATTATTTAGTTCCAAGAAAAGACATATGACAATGTTGTTTCCA
This sequence comes from Procambarus clarkii, assembly GCF_040958095.1. Classification (NCBI taxonomy): domain Eukaryota; kingdom Metazoa; phylum Arthropoda; class Malacostraca; order Decapoda; family Cambaridae; genus Procambarus; species Procambarus clarkii. The sequence goes on along the minus strand of NC_091218.1, from coordinate 29,985,594 downwards.
ATACAAATGATAAAAAACAATGTGTTTTCATTAGAATTAACTATAATGTTCTTGATTTTGCGTTTATATTAACGAGGGAAGATGTACACGTAAAACCGCTCTAATCCGGCTGAAACGTCGATATATGCAACAAAAACCGAACTTCTCCCCTTTTCAACATCTTACTCAGTATTTTAACGAGAAACAAATAGATGATTGAAAATGAAGTATTTAAGGTTATTATCTAATGAATTATGTGTTTGCATCATTTTTATCGTATATATATGAATTAATACCCATGGACTGAAAATTCACAAAAACGTGGAAAACGGCAAAATATTGCCTAATTCGATGATATTTTGTTTAAATCACATGAAGGCAAAGGGGATGATAAACGTCAAAATATTGCTAAATTCGATGATTTTTCGTATGAAACAAAATGCAAGAAAACTTGCTTAAAATGCAATATTACGCGAAATTCTGAGATTTGAAGGGCAAATCACATATCATGATACTACATGAAATAGTATCGGAATATTGGTAAAAATGAATATATTTGTGTAATATCAAACTACATGATTAACGTGAAAAAGTTACTATTTTACCATATTTGAGGATTTTACCTTCAAATCATAGAGCGAGGTTTCGTATTATTTAGATCCAAGAAAAGACAATGTTGTTTCCAATACAAATGATAAAAATCAATGTGTTTTCATTAGAATTAACTAAAATGTTCCTGATTTTCCGTTTATATCACCGATGGAAGATGTACACGAAAACCGCTCTATTCCAGCTGAAACGTCGATATATGCAATAAGATCAGAACTTCTCCGCCTTTCAATATCTTACTCAGTATTTTAACGAGAAACAAATAGATGATTGAAAATGAAGTATTTAAGGTTATTATCTAATCAATTATGTGTTTGCATCATTTTTATCGTATATATATGAATTAATACCCATGGACTGAAAATTCACAAAAACGTGGAAAACGGCAAAATATTGCCTAATTCGATGATATTTTGTTTAAATCACATGAAGGCAAAGGGGATGATAAACGTCAAAATATTGCTAAATTCGATGATTTTTCGTACGAAACAAAATGCAAGAAAACTTGCTTAAAATGCAATATTACGCGAAATTCTGAGATTTGAAGGGCAAATCACATATCGTGATACTACATGAAATAGTATCGGAATATTGGTAAAAATGGATATATTTGTGTAATATCAAACTACATGATTAACGTGAAAAAGTTACTATTTTACCATATTTGAGGATTTTACCTTCAAATCATAGAGCGAGGTTTCGTATTATTTAGATCCAAGAAAAGACATATGACAATGTTGTTTCCAATACAAATGATAAAAAACAATGTGTTTTCATTAGAATTAACTATAATGTTCTTGATTTTCCGTTTATATTAACGAGGGAAGATGTACACGTAAAACCGCTCTAATCCGGCTGAAACGTCGATATATGCAATAAAAACCGAACTTCTCCCCTTTTCAACATCTTACTCAGTATTTTAACGAGAAACAAATAGATGATTGAAAATGAAGTATTTAAGGTTATTATCTAATCAATTATGTGTTTGCATCATTTTTATCGTATATATATGAATTAATACCCATGGACTGAAAATTCACAAAAACGTGGAAAACGGCAAAATATTGCCTAATTCGATGATATTTTGTTTAAATCACATGAAGGAAAAAGGGATGATAAACGTCAAAATATTGCTAAATTCGATGATTTTTCGTACGAAACAAAATGCAAGAAAACTTGCTTAAAATGCAATATTACGCGAAATTCTGAGATTTGAAGGGCAAATCACATATCGTGATACTACATGAAATAGTATCGGAATATTGGTAAAAATGAATATATTTGTGTAATATGAAACTACATGATTAACGTGAAAAAGTTACTATTTTACCATATTTGAGGATTTTACCTTCAAATCATAGAGCGAGGTTTCGTATTATTTAGATCCAAGAAAAGACAATGTTGTTTCCAATACAAATGATAAAAATCAATGTGTTTTCATTAGAATTAACTAAAATGTTCCTGATTTTCCGTTTATATCACCGATGGAAGATGTACACGAAAACCGCTCTATTCCAGCTGAAACGTCGATATATTCAATAAGATCAGAACTTCTCCGCCTTTCAATATCTTACTCAGTATTTTAACGAGAAACAAATAGATGATTGAAAATGAAGTATTTAAGGTTATTATCTAATCAATTATTTGTTTGCATCATTTTTATCGTATATATATGAATTAATACCCATGGACGGAAAATTCACAAAAACGTGGAAAACGGCAAAATATTGCCTAATTCGATGATATTTTGTTTAAATCACATGAAGGAAAAGGAGATGATAAACGTTAAAATATTGCTAATTTCGATGATTTTTCGTACGAAACAAAATGCAAGAAAACTTGCTTAAAATGCAATATTATGCGAAATTCTGAGATTTGAAGGCCAAATCACATATCGTGATACAACATGAAATAGTATCGAAATATTGGTAAAAATGAATATATTTACGTAATATCAAACTACATGAAAAACGTGAAAAAAGTCACTATATAAGCATATTTGAGGATTTTAACTTCAAATCATTGAGCGAGGTTTCGTATTATTTAGATCCAAGAAAAGACATATGACAATGTTGTTACCAATACAAATGATAAAAAACAATGTGTTTTCATTAGAAATAACTATAATGTTCTTGATTTTCCGTTTATATTAACGAGGGAAGATGTACACGTAAAACCGCTCTAATCCGGCTGAAACGTCGAAATATGCAATAAAAACCGAACTTCTCCCCTTTTCAATATCTTACTCAGTATTTTAACGAGAAACAAATAGATGATTGAAAATGAAGTATTTAAGGTTATTATCTAATCAATTATGTGTTTGCATCATTTTTATCGTATATATATATGAATTCATACCCATGGACGGAAAATTCACAAAAACGTGGAAAACGGCAAAATATTGCCTAAATCGATGATATTTTGTTTAAATCACATGAAGGAAAAGGAGATGATAAACGTTAAAATATTGCTAAATTCGATGATTTTTCGTACGAAGCAAAATGCAAGAAAACTTGCTTAAAATGCAATATTATGCGAAATTCTGAGATTTGAAGGCCAAATCAGATATCGTGATACTACATGAAATAGTATTGAAATATTGGTAAAAATGAATATATTTACGTAATATCATACATGAAAAACGTGAAAAAAGTCACTATATAACCATATTTGAGGATTTTAACTTCAAATCATAGAGCGAGGTTTCGTATTATTTAGTTCCAAGAAAAGACATATGACAATGTTGTTTCCAATACAAATGATAAAAAACAATGTGTTTTCATTAGAATTAACTATAATGTTCTTGATTTTGCGTTTATATTAACGAGGGAAGATGTACACGTAAAACCGCTCTAATCCGGCTGAAACGTCGATATATGCAACAAAAACCGAACTTCTCCCCTTTTCAACATCTTACTCAGTATTTTAACGAGAAACAAATAGATGATTGAAAATGAAGTATTTAAGGTTATTATCTAATGAATTATGTGTTTGCATCATTTTTATCGTATATATATGAATTAATACCCATGGACTGAAAATTCACAAAAACGTGGAAAACGGCAAAATATTGCCTAATTCGATGATATTTTGTTTAAATCACATGAAGGCAAAGGGGATGATAAACGTCAAAATATTGCTAAATTCGATGATTTTTCGTATGAAACAAAATGCAAGAAAACTTGCTTAAAATGCAATATTACGCGAAATTCTGAGATTTGAAGGGCAAATCACATATCATGATACTACATGAAATAGTATCGGAATATTGGTAAAAATGAATATATTTGTGTAATATCAAACTACATGATTAACGTGAAAAAGTTACTATTTTACCATATTTGAGGATTTTACCTTCAAATCATAGAGCGAGGTTTCGTATTATTTAGATCCAAGAAAAGACAATGTTGTTTCCAATACAAATGATAAAAATCAATGTGTTTTCATTAGAATTAACTAAAATGTTCCTGATTTTCCGTTTATATCACCGATGGAAGATGTACACGAAAACCGCTCTATTCCAGCTGAAACGTCGATATATGCAATAAGATCAGAACTTCTCCGCCTTTCAATATCTTACTCAGTATTTTAACGAGAAACAAATAGATGATTGAAAATGAAGTATTTAAGGTTATTATCTAATCAATTATGTGTTTGCATCATTTTTATCGTATATATATGAATTAATACCCATGGACTGAAAATTCACAAAAACGTGGAAAACGGCAAAATATTGCCTAATTCGATGATATTTTGTTTAAATCACATGAAGGCAAAGGGGATGATAAACGTCAAAATATTGCTAAATTCGATGATTTTTCGTACGAAACAAAATGCAAGAAAACTTGCTTAAAATGCAATATTACGCGAAATTCTGAGATTTGAAGGGCAAATCACATATCGTGATACTACATGAAATAGTATCGGAATATTGGTAAAAATGGATATATTTGTGTAATATCAAACTACATGATTAACGTGAAAAAGTTACTATTTTACCATATTTGAGGATTTTACCTTCAAATCATAGAGCGAGGTTTCGTATTATTTAGATCCAAGAAAAGACATATGACAATGTTGTTTCCAATACAAATGATAAAAAACAATGTGTTTTCATTAGAATTAACTATAATGTTCTTGATTTTCCGTTTATATTAACGAGGGAAGATGTACACGTAAAACCGCTCTAATCCGGCTGAAACGTCGATATATGCAATAAAAACCGAACTTCTCCCCTTTTCAACATCTTACTCAGTATTTTAACGAGAAACAAATAGATGATTGAAAATGAAGTATTTAAGGTTATTATCTAATCAATTATGTGTTTGCATCATTTTTATCGTATATATATGAATTAATACCCATGGACTGAAAATTCACAAAAACGTGGAAAACGGCAAAATATTGCCTAATTCGATGATATTTTGTTTAAATCACATGAAGGAAAAAGGGATGATAAACGTCAAAATATTGCTAAATTCGATGATTTTTCGTACGAAACAAAATGCAAGAAAACTTGCTTAAAATGCAATATTACGCGAAATTCTGAGATTTGAAGGGCAAATCACATATCGTGATACTACATGAAATAGTATCGGAATATTGGTAAAAATGAATATATTTGTGTAATATGAAACTACATGATTAACGTGAAAAAGTTACTATTTTACCATATTTGAGGATTTTACCTTCAAATCATAGAGCGAGGTTTCGTATTATTTAGATCCAAGAAAAGACAATGTTGTTTCCAATACAAATGATAAAAATCAATGTGTTTTCATTAGAATTAACTAAAATGTTCCTGATTTTCCGTTTATATCACCGATGGAAGATGTACACGAAAACCGCTCTATTCCAGCTGAAACGTCGATATATTCAATAAGATCAGAACTTCTCCGCCTTTCAATATCTTACTCAGTATTTTAACGAGAAACAAATAGATGATTGAAAATGAAGTATTTAAGGTTATTATCTAATCAATTATTTGTTTGCATCATTTTTATCGTATATATATGAATTAATACCCATGGACGGAAAATTCACAAAAACGTGGAAAACGGCAAAATATTGCCTAATTCGATGATATTTTGTTTAAATCACATGAAGGAAAAGGAGATGATAAACGTTAAAATATTGCTAATTTCGATGATTTTTCGTACGAAACAAAATGCAAGAAAACTTGCTTAAAATGCAATATTATGCGAAATTCTGAGATTTGAAGGCCAAATCACATATCGTGATACAACATGAAATAGTATCGAAATATTGGTAAAAATGAATATATTTACGTAATATCAAACTACATGAAAAACGTGAAAAAAGTCACTATATAAGCATATTTGAGGATTTTAACTTCAAATCATTGAGCGAGGTTTCGTATTATTTAGATCCAAGAAAAGACATATGACAATGTTGTTACCAATACAAATGATAAAAAACAATGTGTTTTCATTAGAAATAACTATAATGTTCTTGATTTTCCGTTTATATTAACGAGGGAAGATGTACACGTAAAACCGCTCTAATCCGGCTGAAACGTCGAAATATGCAATAAAAACCGAACTTCTCCCCTTTTCAATATCTTACTCAGTATTTTAACGAGAAACAAATAGATGATTGAAAATGAAGTATTTAAGGTTATTATCTAATCAATTATGTGTTTGCATCATTTTTATCGTATATATATATGAATTCATACCCATGGACGGAAAATTCACAAAAACGTGGAAAACGGCAAAATATTGCCTAAATCGATGATATTTTGTTTAAATCACATGAAGGAAAAGGAGATGATAAACGTTAAAATATTGCTAAATTCGATGATTTTTCGTACGAAGCAAAATGCAAGAAAACTTGCTTAAAATGCAATATTATGCGAAATTCTGAGATTTGAAGGCCAAATCAGATATCGTGATACTACATGAAATAGTATTGAAATATTGGTAAAAATGAATATATTTACGTAATATCATACATGAAAAACGTGAAAAAAGTCACTATATAACCATATTTGAGGATTTTAACTTCAAATCATAGAGCGAGGTTTCGTATTATTTAGTTCCAAGAAAAGACATATGACAATGTTGTTTCCAATACAAATGATAAAAAACAATGTGTTTTCATTAGAATTAACTATAATGTTCTTGATTTTGCGTTTATATTAACGAGGGAAGATGTACACGTAAAACCGCTCTAATCCGGCTGAAACGTCGATATATGCAAGAAAAACCGAACTTCTCCCCTTTTCAACATCTTACTCAGTATTTTAACGAGAAACAAATAGATGATTGAAAATGAAGTATTTAAGGTTATTATCTAATGAATTATGTGTTTGCATCATTTTTATCGTATATATATGAATTAATACCCATGGACTGAAAATTCACAAAAACGTGGAAAACGGCAAAATATTGCCTAATTCGATGATATTTTGTTTAAATCACATGAAGGCAAAGGGGATGATAAACGTCAAAATATTGCTAAATTCGATGATTTTTCGTATGAAACAAAATGCAAGAAAACTTGCTTAAAATGCAATATTACGCGAAATTCTGAGATTTGAAGGGCAAATCACATATCATGATACTACATGAAATAGTATCGGAATATTGGTAAAAATGAATATATTTGTGTAATATCAAACTACATGATTAACGTGAAAAAGTTACTATTTTACCATATTTGAGGATTTTACCTTCAAATCATAGAGCGAGGTTTCGTATTATTTAGATCCAAGAAAAGACAATGTTGTTTCCAATACAAATGATAAAAATCAATGTGTTTTCATTAGAATTAACTAAAATGTTCCTGATTTTCCGTTCATATCACCGATGGAAGATGTACACGAAAACCGCTCTATTCCAGCTGAAACGTCGATATATGCAATAAGATCAGAACTTCTCCGCCTTTCAATATCTTACTCAGTATTTTAACGAGAAACAAATAGATGATTGAAAATGAAGTATTTAAGGTTATTATCTAATCAATTATGTGTTTGCATCATTTTTATCGTATATATATGAATTAATACCCATGGACTGAAAATTCACAAAAACGTGGAAAACGGCAAAATATTGCCTAATTCGATGATATTTTGTTTAAATCACATGAAGGCAAAGGGGATGATAAACGTCAAAATATTGCTAAATTCGATGATTTTTCGTACGAAACAAAATGCAAGAAAACTTGCTTAAAATGCAATATTACGCGAAATTCTGAGATTTGAAGGGCAAATCACATATCGTGATACTACATGAAATAGTATCGGAATATTGGTAAAAATGGATATATTTGTGTAATATCAAACTACATGATTAACGTGAAAAAGTTACTATTTTACCATATTTGAGGATTTTACCTTCAAATCATAGAGCGAGGTTTCGTATTATTTAGATCCAAGAAAAGACATATGACAATGTTGTTTCCAATACAAATGATAAAAAACAATGTGTTTTCATTAGAATTAACTATAATGTTCTTGATTTTCCGTTTATATTAACGAGGGAAGATGTACACGTAAAACCGCTCTAATCCGGCTGAAACGTCGATATATGCAATAAAAACCGAACTTCTCCCCTTTTCAACATCTTACTCAGTATTTTAACGAGAAACAAATAGATGATTGAAAATGAAGTATTTAAGGTTATTATCTAATCAATTATGTGTTTGCATCATTTTTATCGTATATATATGAATTAATACCCATGGACTGAAAATTCACAAAAACGTGGAAAACGGCAAAATATTGCCTAATTCGATGATATTTTGTTTAAATCACATGAAGGAAAAAGGGATGATAAACGTCAAAATATTGCTAAATTCGATGATTTTTCGTACGAAACAAAATGCAAGAAAACTTGCTTAAAATGCAATATTACGCGAAATTCTGAGATTTGAAGGGCAAATCACATATCGTGATACTACATGAAATAGTATCGGAATATTGGTAAAAATGAATATATTTGTGTAATATGAAACTACATGATTAACGTGAAAAAGTTACTATTTTACCATATTTGAGGATTTAACCTTCAAATCATAGAGCGAGGTTTCGTATTATTTAGATCCAAGAAAAGACAATGTTGTTTCCAATACAAATGATAAAAATCAATGTGTTTTCATTAGAATTAACTAAAATGTTCCTGATTTTCCGTTTATATCACCGATGGAAGATGTACACGAAAACCGCTCTATTCCAGCTGAAACGTCGATATATGCAATAAGATCAGAACTTCTCCGCCTTTCAATATCTTAGTCAGTATTTTAACGAGAAACAAATAGATGATTGAAAATGAAGTATTTAAGGTTATTATCTAATCAATTATTTGTTTGCATCATTTTTATCGTATATATATGAATTAATACCCATGGACGGAAAATTCACAAAAACGTGGAAAACGGCAAAATATTGCCTAATTCGATGATATTTTGTTTAAATCACATGAAGGAAAAGGAGATGATAAACGTTAAAATATTGCTAATTTCGATGATTTTTCGTACGAAACAAAATGCAAGAAAACTTGCTTAAAATGCAATATTATGCGAAATTCTGAGATTTGAAGGCCAAATCACATATCGTGATACAACATGAAATAGTATCGAAATATTGGTAAAAATGAATATATTTACGTAATATCAAACTACATGAAAAACGTGAAAAAAGTCACTATATAAGCATATTTGAGGATTTTAACTTCAAATCATTGAGCGAGGTTTCGTATTATTTAGATCCAAGAAAAGACATATGACAATGTTGTTACCAATACAAATGATAAAAAACAATGTGTTTTCATTAGAATTAACTATAATGTTCTTGATTTTCCGTTTATATTAACGAGGGAAGATGTACACGTAAAACCGCTCTAATCCGGCTGAAACGTCGAAATATGCAATAAAAACCGAACTTCTCCCCTTTTCAATATCTTACTCAGTATTTTAACGAGAAACAAATAGATGATTGAAAATGAAGTATTTAAGGTTATTATCTAATCAATTATGTGTTTGCATCATTTGTATCGTATATATATATGAATTCATACCCATGGACGGAAAATTCACAAAAACGTGGAAAACGGCAAAATATTGCCTAAATCGATGATATTTTGTTTAAATCACATGAAGGAAAAGGAGATGATAAACGTTAAAATATTGCTAAATTCGATGATTTTTCGTACGAAGCAAAATGCAAGAAAACTTGCTTAAAATGCAATATTATGCGAAATTCTGAGATTTGAAGGCCAAATCAGATATCGTGATACTACATGAAATAGTATTGAAATATTGGTAAAAATGAATATATTTACGTAATATCATACATGAAAAACGTGAAAAAAGTCACTATATAACCATATTTGAGGATTTTAACTTCAAATCATAGAGCGAGGTTTCGTATTATTTAGTTCCAAGAAAAGACATATGACAATGTTGTTTCCAATACAAATGATAAAAAACAATGTGTTTTCATTAGAATTAACTATAATGTTCTTGATTTTCCGTTTATATTAACGAGGGAAGATGTACACGTAAAACCGCTCTAATCCGGCTGAAACGTCGATATATGCAACAAAAACCGAACTTCTCCCTTTTTCAACATCTTACTCAGTATTTTAACGAGAAACAAATAGATGATTGAAAATGAAGTATTTAAGGTTATTATCTAATGAATTATGTGTTTGCATCATTTTTATCGTATATATATGAATTAATACCCATGGACTGAAAATTCACAAAAACGTGGAAAACGGCAAAATATTGCCTAATTCGATGATATTTTGTTTAAATCACATGAAGGCAAAGGGGATGATAAACGTCAAATATTGCTAAATTCGATGATTTTTCGTATGAAACAAAATGCAAGAAAACTTGCTTAAAATGCAATATTACGCGAAATTCTGAGATTTGAAGGCCAAATCACATATCGTGATACTACATGAAATAGTATCGGAATATTGGTAAAAATGAATATATTTGTGTAATATCAAACTACATGATTAACGTGAAAAAGTTACTATTTTACCATATTTGAGGATTTTACCTTCAAATCATAGAGCGAGGTTTCGTATTATTTAGATCCAAGAAAAGACAATGTTGTTTCCAATACAAATGATAAAAATCAATGTGTTTTCATTAGAATTAACTAAAATGTTCCTGATTTTCCGTTTATATCACCGATGGAAGATGTACACGAAAACCGCTCTATTCCAGCTGAAACGTCGATATATGCAATAAGATCAGAACTTCTCCGCCTTTCAATATCTTACTCAGTATTTTAACGAGAAACAAATAGATGATTGAAAATGAAGTATTTAAGGTTATTATCTAATCAATTATGTGTTTGCATCATTTTTATCGTATATATATGAATTAATACCCATGGACTGAAAATTCACAAAAACGTGGAAAACGGCAAAATATTGCCTAATTCGATGATATTTTGTTTAAATCACATGAAGGCAAAGGGGATGATAAACGTCAAAATATTGCTAAATTCGATGACTTTTCGTACGAAACAAAATGCAAGAAAACTTGCTTAAAATGCAATATTATGCGAAATTCTGAGATTTGAAGGCCAAATCACATATCATGATACTACATGAAATAGTATCGAAATATTGGTAAAAATGGATATATTTGTGTAATATCAAACTACATGATTAACGTGAAAAAGTTACTATTTTACCATATTTGAGGATTTTACCTTCAAATCATAGAGCGAGGTTTCGTATTATTTAGATCCAAGAAAAGACATATGACAATGTTGTTTCCAATACAAATGATAAAAAACAATGTGTTTTCATTAGAATTAACTATAATGTTCTTGATTTTCCGTTTATATTAACGAGGGAAGATGTACACGTAAAACCGCTCTAATCCGGCTGAAACGTCGATATATGCAATAAAAACCGAACTTCTCCCCTTTTCAACATCTTACTCAGTATTTTAACGAGAAACAAATAGATGATTGAAAATGAAGTATTTAAGGTTATTATCTAATCAATTATGTGTTTGCATCATTTTTATCGTATATATATGAATTAATACCCATGGACTGAAAATTCACAAAACGTGGAAAACGGCAAAATATTGCCTAATTCGATGATATTTTGTTTAAATCACATGAAGGAAAAAGGGATGATAAACGTCAAAATATTGCTAAATTCGATGATTTTTCGTACGAAACAAAATGCAAGAAAACTTGCTTAAAATGCAATATTACGCGAAATTCTGAGATTTGAAGGGCAAATCACATATCGTGATACTACATGAAATAGTATCGGAATATTGGTAAAAATGAATATATTTGTGTAATATGAAACTACATGATTAACGTGAAAAAGTTACTATTTTACCATATTTGAGGATTTTACCTTCAAATCATAGAGCGAGGTTTCGTATTATTTAGATCCAAGAAAAGACAATGTTGTTTCCAATACAAATGATAAAAATCAATGTGTTTTCATTAGAATTAACTAAAATGTTCCTGATTTTCCGTTTATATCACCGATGGAAGATGTACACGAAAACCGCTCTATTCCAGCTGAAACGTCGATATATGCAATAAGATCAGAACTTCTCCGCCTTTCAATATCTTACTCAGTATTTTAACGAGAAACAAATAGATGATTGAAAATGAAGTATTTAAGGTTATTATCTAATCAATTATTTGTTTGCATCATTTTTATCGTATATATATGAATTAATACCCATGGACGGAAAATTCACAAAAACGTGGAAAACGGCAAAATATTGCCTAATTCGATGATATTTTGTTTAAATCACATGAAGGAAAAGGAGATGATAAACGTTAAAATATTGCTAATTTCGATGATTTTTCGTACGAAACAAAATGCAAGAAAACTTGCTTAAAATGCAATATTATGCGAAATTCTGAGATTTGAAGGCCAAATCACATATCGTGATACAACATGAAATAGTATCGAAATATTGGTAAAAATGAATATATTTACGTAATATCAAACTACATGAAAAACGTGAAAAAAGTCACTATATAAGCATATTTGAGGATTTTAACTTCAAATCATTGAGCGAGGTTTCGTATTATTTAGATCCAAGAAAAGACATATGACAATGTTGTTACCAATACAAATGATAAAAAACAATGTGTTTTCATTAGAATTAACTATAATGTTCTTGATTTTCCGTTTATATTAACGAGGGAAGATGTACACGTAAAACCGCTCTAATCCGGCTGAAACGTCGAAATATGCAATAAAAACCGAACTTCTCCCCTTTTCAATATCTTACTCAGTATTTTAACGAGAAACGAATAGATGATTGAAAATGAAGTATTTAAGGTTATTATCTAATCAATTATGTGTTTGCATCATTTGTATCGTATATATATATGAATTCATACCCATGGACGGAAAATTCACAAAAACGTGGAAAACGGCAAAATATTGCCTAAATCGATGATATTTTGTTTAAATCACATGAAGGAAAAGGAGATGATAAACGTTAAAATATTGCTAAATTCGATGATTTTTCGTACGAAGCAAAATGCAAGAAAACTTGCTTAAAATGCAATATTATGCGAAATTCTGAGATTTGAAGGCCAAATCACATATCGTGATACAACATGAAATAGTATCGAAATATTGGTAAAAATGAATATATTTACGTAATATCAAACTACATGAAAAACGTGAAAAAAGTCACTATATAAGCATATTTGAGGATTTTAACTTCAAATCATTGAGCGAGGTTTCGTATTATTTAGATCCAAGAAAAGACATATGACAATGTTGTTACCAATACAAATGATAAAAAACAATGTGTTTTCATTAGAATTAACTATAATGTTCTTGATTTTCCGTTTATATTAACGAGGGAAGATGTACACGTAAAACCGCTCTAATCCGGCTGAAACGTCGAAATATGCAATAAAAACCGAACTTCTCCCCTTTTCAATATCTTACTCAGTATTTTAACGAGAAACAAATAGATGATTGAAAATGAAGTATTTAAGGTTATTATCTAATCAATTATGTGTTTGCATCATTTGTATCGTATATATATATGAATTCATACCCATGGACGGAAAATTCACAAAAACGTGGAAAACGGCAAAATATTGCCTAAATCGATGATATTTTGTTTAAATCACATGAAGGAAAAGGAGATGATAAACGTTAAAATATTGCTAAATTCGATGATTTTTCGTACGAAGCAAAATGCAAGAAAACTTGCTTAAAATGCAATATTATGCGAAATTCTGAGATTTGAAGGCCAAATCAGATATCGTGATACTACATGAAATAGTATTGAAATATTGGTAAAAATGAATATATTTACGTAATATCATACATGAAAAACGTGAAAAAAGTCACTATATAACCATATTTGAGGATTTTAACTTCAAATCATAGAGCGAGGTTTCGTATTATTTAGTTCCAAGAAAAGACATATGACAATGTTGTTTCCAATACAAATGATAAAAAACAATGTGTTTTCATTAGAATTAACTATAATGTTCTTGATTTTCCGTTTATATTAACGAGGGAAGATGTACACGTAAAACCGCTCTAATCCGGCTGAAACGTCGATATATGCAACAAAAACCGAACTTCTCCCTTTTTCAACATCTTACTCAGTATTTTAACGAGAAACAAATAGATGATTGAAAATGAAGTATTTAAGGTTATTATCTAATGAATTATGTGTTTGCATCATTTTTATCGTATATATATGAATTAATACCCATGGACTGAAAATTCACAAAAACGTGGAAAACGGCAAAATATTGCCTAATTCGATGATATTTTGTTTAAATCACATGAAGGCAAAGGGGATGATAAACGTCAAATATTGCTAAATTCGATGATTTTTCGTATGAAACAAAATGCAAGAAAACTTGCTTAAAATGCAATATTACGCGAAATTCTGAGATTTGAAGGCCAAATCACATATCGTGATACTACATGAAATAGTATCGGAATATTGGTAAAAATGAATATATTTGTGTAATATCAAACTACATGATTAACGTGAAAAAGTTACTATTTTACCATATTTGAGGATTTTACCTTCAAATCATAGAGCGAGGTTTCGTATTATTTAGATCCAAGAAAAGACAATGTTGTTTCCAATACAAATGATAAAAATCAATGTGTTTTCATTAGAATTAACTAAAATGTTCCTGATTTTCCGTTTATATCACCGATGGAAGATGTACACGAAAACCGCTCTATTCCAGCTGAAACGTCGATATATGCAATAAGATCAGAACTTCTCCGCCTTTCAATATCTTACTCAGTATTTTAACGAGAAACAAATAGATGATTGAAAATGAAGTATTTAAGGTTATTATCTAATCAATTATGTGTTTGCATCATTTTTATCGTATATATATGAATTAATACCCATGGACTGAAAATTCACAAAAACGTGGAAAACGGCAAAATATTGCCTAATTCGATGATATTTTGTTTAAATCACATGAAGGCAAAGGGGATGATAAACGTCAAAATATTGCTAAATTCGATGACTTTTCGTACGAAACAAAATGCAAGAAAACTTGCTTAAAATGCAATATTATGCGAAATTCTGAGATTTGAAGGCCAAATCACATATCATGATACTACATGAAATAGTATCGAAATATTGGTAAAAATGGATATATTTGTGTAATATCAAACTACATGATTAACGTGAAAAAGTTACTATTTTACCATATTTGAGGATTTTACCTTCAAATCATAGAGCGAGGTTTCGTATTATTTAGATCCAAGAAAAGACATATGACAATGTTGTTTCCAATACAAATGATAAAAAACAATGTGTTTTCATTAGAATTAACTATAATGTTCTTGATTTTCCGTTTATATTAACGAGGGAAGATGTACACGTAAAACCGCTCTAATCCGGCTGAAACGTCGATATATGCAATAAAAACCGAACTTCTCCCCTTTTCAACATCTTACTCAGTATTTTAACGAGAAACAAATAGATGATTGAAAATGAAGTATTTAAGGTTATTATCTAATCAATTATGTGTTTGCATCATTTTTATCGTATATATATGAATTAATACCCATGGACTGAAAATTCACAAAACGTGGAAAACGGCAAAATATTGCCTAATTCGATGATATTTTGTTTAAATCACATGAAGGAAAAAGGGATGATAAACGTCAAAATATTGCTAAATTCGATGATTTTTCGTACGAAACAAAATGCAAGAAAACTTGCTTAAAATGCAATATTACGCGAAATTCTGAGATTTGAAGGGCAAATCACATATCGTGATACTACATGAAATAGTATCGGAATATTGGTAAAAATGAATATATTTGTGTAATATGAAACTACATGATTAACGTGAAAAAGTTACTATTTTACCATATTTGAGGATTTTACCTTCAAATCATAGAGCGAGGTTTCGTATTATTTAGATCCAAGAAAAGACAATGTTGTTTCCAATACAAATGATAAAAATCAATGTGTTTTCATTAGAATTAACTAAAATGTTCCTGATTTTCCGTTTATATCACCGATGGAAGATGTACACGAAAACCGCTCTATTCCAGCTGAAACGTCGATATATGCAATAAGATCAGAACTTCTCCGCCTTTCAATATCTTACTCAGTATTTTAACGAGAAACAAATAGATGATTGAAAATGAAGTATTTAAGGTTATTATCTAATCAATTATTTGTTTGCATCATTTTTATCGTATATATATGAATTAATACCCATGGACGGAAAATTCACAAAAACGTGGAAAACGGCAAAATATTGCCTAATTCGATGATATTTTGTTTAAATCACATGAAGGAAAAGGAGATGATAAACGTTAAAATATTGCTAATTTCGATGATTTTTCGTACGAAACAAAATGCAAGAAAACTTGCTTAAAATGCAATATTATGCGAAATTCTGAGATTTGAAGGCCAAATCACATATCGTGATACAACATGAAATAGTATCGAAATATTGGTAAAAATGAATATATTTACGTAATATCAAACTACATGAAAAACGTGAAAAAAGTCACTATATAAGCATATTTGAGGATTTTAACTTCAAATCATTGAGCGAGGTTTCGTATTATTTAGATCCAAGAAAAGACATATGACAATGTTGTTACCAATACAAATGATAAAAAACAATGTGTTTTCATTAGAATTAACTATAATGTTCTTGATTTTCCGTTTATATTAACGAGGGAAGATGTACACGTAAAACCGCTCTAATCCGGCTGAAACGTCGAAATATGCAATAAAAACCGAACTTCTCCCCTTTTCAATATCTTACTCAGTATTTTAACGAGAAACAAATAGATGATTGAAAATGAAGTATTTAAGGTTATTATCTAATCAATTATGTGTTTGCATCATTTGTATCGTATATATATATGAATTCATACCCATGGACGGAAAATTCACAAAAACGTGGAAAACGGCAAAATATTGCCTAAATCGATGATATTTTGTTTAAATCACATGAAGGAAAAGGAGATGATAAACGTTAAAATATTGCTAAATTCGATGATTTTTCGTACGAAGCAAAATGCAAGAAAACTTGCTTAAAATGCAATATTATGCGAAATTCTGAGATTTGAAGGCCAAATCAGATATCGTGATACTACATGAAATAGTATTGAAATATTGGTAAAAATGAATATATTTACGTAATATCATACATGAAAAACGTGAAAAAAGTCACTATATAACCATATTTGAGGATTTTAACTTCAAATCATAGAGCGAGGTTTCGTATTATTTAGTTCCAAGAAAAGACATATGACAATGTTGTTTCCAATACAAATGATAAAAAACAATGTGTTTTCATTAGAATTAACTATAATGTTCTTGATTTTCCGTTTATATTAACGAGGGAAGATGTACACGTAAAACCGCTCTAATCCGGCTGAAACGTCGATATATGCAACAAAAACCGAACTTCTCCCTTTTTCAACATCTTACTCAGTATTTTAACGAGAAACAAATAGATGATTGAAAATGAAGTATTTAAGGTTATTATCTAATGAATTATGTGTTTGCATCATTTTTATCGTATATATATGAATTAATACCCATGGACTGAAAATTCACAAAAACGTGGAAAACGGCAAAATATTGCCTAATTCGATGATATTTTGTTTAAATCACATGAAGGCAAAGGGGATGATAAACGTCAAATATTGCTAAATTCGATGATTTTTCGTATGAAACAAAATGCAAGAAAACTTGCTTAAAATGCAATATTACGCGAAATTCTGAGATTTGAAGGCCAAATCACATATCGTGATACTACATGAAATAGTATCGGAATATTGGTAAAAATGAATATATTTGTGTAATATCAAACTACATGATTAACGTGAAAAAGTTACTATTTTACCATATTTGAGGATTTTACCTTCAAATCATAGAGCGAGGTTTCGTATTATTTAGATCCAAGAAAAGACAATGTTGTTTCCAATACAAATGATAAAAATCAATGTGTTTTCATTAGAATTAACTAAAATGTTCCTGATTTTCCGTTTATATCACCGATGGAAGATGTACACGAAAACCGCTCTATTCCAGCTGAAACGTCGATATATGCAATAAGATCAGAACTTCTCCGCCTTTCAATATCTTACTCAGTATTTTAACGAGAAACAAATAGATGATTGAAAATGAAGTATTTAAGGTTATTATCTAATCAATTATGTGTTTGCATCATTTTTATCGTATATATATGAATTAATACCCATGGACTGAAAATTCACAAAAACGTGGAAAACGGCAAAATATTGCCTAATTCGATGATATTTTGTTTAAATCACATGAAGGCAAAGGGGATGATAAACGTCAAAATATTGCTAAATTCGATGACTTTTCGTACGAAACAAAATGCAAGAAAACTTGCTTAAAATGCAATATTATGCGAAATTCTGAGATTTGAAGGCCAAATCACATATCATGATACTACATGAAATAGTATCGAAATATTGGTAAAAATGGATATATTTGTGTAATATCAAACTACATGATTAACGTGAAAAAGTTACTATTTTACCATATTTGAGGATTTTACCTTCAAATCATAGAGCGAGGTTTCGTATTATTTAGATCCAAGAAAAGACATATGACAATGTTGTTTCCAATACAAATGATAAAAAACAATGTGTTTTCATTAGAATTAACTATAATGTTCTTGATTTTCCGTTTATATTAACGAGGGAAGATGTACACGTAAAACCGCTCTAATCCGGCTGAAACGTCGATATATGCAATAAAAACCGAACTTCTCCCCTTTTCAACATCTTACTCAGTATTTTAACGAGAAACAAATAGATGATTGAAAATGAAGTATTTAAGGTTATTATCTAATCAATTATGTGTTTGCATCATTTTTATCGTATATATATGAATTAATACCCATGGACTGAAAATTCACAAAACGTGGAAAACGGCAAAATATTGCCTAATTCGATGATATTTTGTTTAAATCACATGAAGGAAAAAGGGATGATAAACGTCAAAATATTGCTAAATTCGATGATTTTTCGTACGAAACAAAATGCAAGAAAACTTGCTTAAAATGCAATATTACGCGAAATTCTGAGATTTGAAGGGCAAATCACATATCGTGATACTACATGAAATAGTATCGGAATATTGGTAAAAATGAATATATTTGTGTAATATGAAACTACATGATTAACGTGAAAAAGTTACTATTTTACCATATTTGAGGATTTTACCTTCAAATCATAGAGCGAGGTTTCGTATTATTTAGATCCAAGAAAAGACAATGTTGTTTCCAATACAAATGATAAAAATCAATGTGTTTTCATTAGAATTAACTAAAATGTTCCTGATTTTCCGTTTATATCACCGATGGAAGATGTACACGAAAACCGCTCTATTCCAGCTGAAACGTCGATATATGCTGTAAGATCAGAACTTCTCCGCCTTTCAATATCTTACTCAGTATTTTAACGAGAAACAAATAGATGATTGAAAATGAAGTATTTAAGGTTATTATCTAATCAATTATTTGTTTGCATCATTTTTATCGTATATATATGAATTAATACCCATGGACGGAAAATTCACAAAAACGTGGAAAACGGCAAAATATTGCCTAATTCGATGATATTTTGTTTAAATCACATGAAGGAAAAGGAGATGATAAACGTTAAAATATTGCTAATTTCGATGATTCTTCGTACGAAACAAAATGCAAGAAAACTTGCTTAAAATGCAATATTATGCGAAATTCTGAGATTTGAAGGCCAAATCACATATCGTGATACAACATGAAATAGTATCGAAATATTGGTAAAAATGAATATATTTACGTAATATCAAACTACATGAAAAACGTGAAAAAAGTCACTATATAAGCATATTTGAGGATTTTAACTTCAAATCATTGAGCGAGGTTTCGTATTATTTAGATCCAAGAAAAGACATATGACAATGTTGTTACCAATACAAATGATAAAAAACAATGTGTTTTCATTAGAATTAACTATAATGTTCTTGATTTTCCGTTTATATTAACGAGGGAAGATGTACACGTAAAACCGCTCTAATCCGGCTGAAACGTCGAAATATGCAATAAAAACCGAACTTCTCCCCTTTTCAATATCTTACTCAGTATTTTAACGAGAAACAAATAGATGATTGAAAATGAAGTATTTAAGGTTATTATCTAATCAATTATGTGTTTGCATCATTTTTATCGTATATATATATGAATTCATACCCATGGACGGAAAATTCACAAAAACGTGGAAAACGGCAAAATATTGCCTAATTCGATGATATTTTGTTTAAATCACATGAAGGAAAAGGAGATGATAAACGTTAAAATATTGCTAAATTCGATGATTTTTCGTACGAAGCAAAATGCAAGAAAACTTGCTTAAAATGCAATATTATGCGAAATTCTGAGATTTGAAGGCCAAATCAGATATCGTGATACTACATGAAATAGTATTGAAATATTGGTAAAAATGAATATATTTACGTAATATCATACATGAAAAACGTGAAAAAAGTCACTATATAACCATATTTGAGGATTTTAACTTCAAATCATAGAGCGAGGTATCGTATTATTTAGTTCCAAGAAAAGACATATGACAATGTTGTTTCCAATACAAATGATAAAAAACAATGTGTTTTCATTAGAATTAACTATAATGTTCTTGATTTTCCGTTTATATTAACGAGGGAAGATGTACACGTAAAACCGCTCTAATCCGGCTGAAACGTCGATATATGCAACAAAAACCGAACTTCTCCCCTTTTCAACATCTTACTCAGTATTTTAACGAGAAACAAATAGATGATTGAAAATGAAGTATTTAAGGTTATTATCTAATGAATTATGTGTTTGCATCATTTTTATCGTATATATATGAATTAATACCCATGGACTGAAAATTCACAAAAACGTGGAAAACGGCAAAATATTGCCTAATTCGATGATATTTTGTTTAAATCACATGAAGGCAAAGGGGATGATAAACGTCAAAATATTGCTAAATTCGATGATTTTTCGTATGAAACAAAATGCAAGAAAACTTGCTTAAAATGCAATATTACGCGAAATTCTGAGATTTGAAGGGCAAATCACATATCATGATACTACATGAAATAGTATCGGAATATTGGTAAAAATGAATATATTTGTGTAATATCAAACTACATGATTAACGTGAAAAAGTTACTATTTTACCATATTTGAGGATTTTACCTTCAAATCATAGAGCGAGGTTTCGTATTATTTAGATCCAAGAAAAGACAATGTTGTTTCCAATACAAATGATAAAAATCAATGTGTTTTCATTAGAATTAACTAAAATGTTCCTGATTTTCCGTTCATATCACCGATGGAAGATGTACACGAAAACCGCTCTATTCCAGCTGAAACGTCGATATATGCAATAAGATCAGAACTTCTCCGCCTTTCAATATCTTACTCAGTATTTTAACGAGAAACAAATAGATGATTGAAAATGAAGTATTTAAGGTTATTATCTAATCAATTATGTGTTTGCATCATTTTTATCGTATATATATGAATTAATACCCATGGACGGAAAATTCACAAAAACGTGGAAAACGGCAAAATATTGCCTAATTCGATGATATTTTGTTTAAATCACATGAAGGAAAAGGAGATGATAAACGTTAAAATATTGCTAATTTCGATGATTTTTCGTACGAAACAAAATGCAAGAAAACTTGCTTAAAATGCAATATTATGCGAAATTCTGAGATTTGAAGGCCAAATCACATATCGTGATACTACATGAAATAGTATCGAAATATTGGTAAAAATGAATATATTTACGTAATATCAAACTACATGAAAAACGTGAAAAAAGTCACTATATAAGCATATTTGAGGATTTTAACTTCAAATCATTGAGCGAGGTTTCGTATTATTTAGATCCAAGAAAAGACATATGACAATGTTGTTACCAATACAAATGATAAAAAACAATGTGTTTTCATTAGAATTAACTATAATGTTCTTGATTTTCCGTTTATATTAACGAGGGAAGATGTACACGTAAAACCGCTCTAATCCGGCTGAAACGTCGAAATATGCAATAAAAACCGAACTTCTCCCCTTTTCAATATCTTACTCAGTATTTTAACGAGAAACAAATAGATGATTGAAAATGAAGTATTTAAGGTTATTATCTAATCAATTATGTGTTTGCATCATTTTTATCGTATATATATATGAATTCATACCCATGGACGGAAAATTCACAAAAACGTGGAAAACGGCATAATATTGCCTAAATCGATGATATTTTGTTTAAATCACATGAAGGAAAAGGAGATGATAAACGTTAAAATATTGCTAAATTCGATGATTTTTCGTACGAAGCAAAATGCAAGAAAACTTGCTTAAAATGCAATATTATGCGAAATTCTGAGATTTGAAGGCCAAATCAGATATCGTGATACTACATGAAATAGTATCGAAATATTGGTAAAAATGAATATATTTACGTAATATCAAACTACATGAAAAACGTGAAAAAAGTCACTATATAAGCATATTTGAGGATTTTAACTTCAAATCATTGAGCGAGGTTTCGTATTATTTAGATCCAAGAAAAGACATATGACAATGTTGTTACCAATACAAATGATAAAAAACAATGTGTTTTCATTAGAATTAACTATAATGTTCTTGATTTTCCGTTTATATTAACGAGGGAAGATGTACACGTAAAACCGCTCTAATCCGGCTGAAACGTCGAAATATGCAATAAAAACCGAACTTCTCCCCTTTTCAATATCTTACTCAGTATTTTAACGAGAAACAAATAGATGATTGAAAATGAAGTATTTAAGGTTATTATCTAATCAATTATGTGTTTGCATCATTTTTATCGTATATATATATGAATTCATACCCATGGACGGAAAATTCACAAAAACGTGGAAAACGGCAAAATATTGCCTAAATCGATGATATTTTGTTTAAATCACATGAAGGAAAAGGAGATGATAAACGTTAAAATATTGCTAAATTCGATGATTTTTCGTACGAAGCAAAATGCAAGAAAACTTGCTTAAAATGCAATATTATTCGAAATTCTGAGTTTTGAAGGCCAAATCAGATATCGTGATACTACATGAAATAGTATTGAAATATTGGTAAAAATGAATATATTTACGTAATATCATACATGAAAAACGTGAAAAAAGTCACTATATAACCATATTTGAGGATTTTAACTTCAAATCATAGAGCGAGGTTTCGTATTATTTAGTTCCAAGAAAAGACATATGACAATGTTTTTTCCAATACAAATGATAAAAAACAATGTGTTTTCATTAGAATTAACTATAATGTTCTTGATTTTCCGTTTATATTAACGAGGGAAGATGTACACGTAAAACCGCTCTAATCCGGCTGAAACGTCGATATATGCAATATAAACCGAACTTCTCCCCTTTTCAACATCTTACTCAGTATTTTAACGAGAAACAAATAGATGATTGAAAATGAAGTATTTAAGGTTATTATATAATGAATTATGTGTTTGCATCATTTTTATCGTATATATATGAATTAATACCCATGGACTGAAAATTCACAAAAACGTGGAAAACGGCAAAATATTGCCTAATTCGATGATATTTTGTTTAAATCACATGAAGGCAAAGGGGATGATAAACGTCAAAATATTGCTAAATTCGATGATTTTTCGTACGAAACAAAATGCAAGAAAACTTGCTTAAAATGCAATATTACGCGAAATTCTGAGATTTGAAGGGCAAATCACATATCATGATACTACATGAAATAGTATCGGAATATTGGTAAAAATGAATATATTTGTGTAATATCAAACTACATGATTAATGTGAAAAAGTTACTATTTTACTATATTTGAGGATTTTACCTTCAAATCATAGAGCGAGGTTTCGTATTATTTAGATCCAAGAAAAGACATATGACAATGTTGTTTCCAATACAAATGATAAAAATCAATGTGTTTTCATTAGAATTAACTAAAATATTCCTGATTTTCCGTTTATATCACCGATGGAAGATGTACACGAAAACCGCTCTATTCCAGCTGAAACGTCGATATATGCAATAAGATCAGAACTTCTCCGCCTTTCAATATCTTACTCAGTATTTTAACGAGAAACAAATAGATGATTGAAAATGAAGTATTTAAGGTTATTATCTAATCAATTATGTGTTTGCATCATTTTTATCGTATATATATATGAATTCATACACATGGACGGAAAATTCACAAAAACGTGGAAAACGGCAAAATATTGCCTAAATCGATGATATTTTGTTTAAATCACATGAAGGAAAAGGAGATGATAAACGTTAAAATATTGCTAAATTCGATGATTTTTCGTACGAAGCAAAATGCAAGAAAACTTGCTTAAAATGCAATATTATGCGAAATTCTGAGATTTGAAGGCCAAATCACATATCATGATACTACATGAAATAGTATCGAAATATTGGTAAAAATGAATATATTTACGTAATATCATACATGAAAAACGTGAAAAAAGTCACTATATAACCATATTTGAGGATTTTAACTTCAAATCATAGAGCGAGGTTTCGTATTATTTAGTTCCAAGAAAAGACATATGACAATGTTGTTTCCAATACAAATGATAAAAAACAATGTGTTTTCATTAGAATTAACTATAATGTTCTTGATTTTCCGTTTATATTAACGAGGGAAGATGTACACGTAAAACCGCTCTAATCCGGCTGAAACGTCGATATATGCAATAAAAACCGAACTTCTCCCCTTTTCAACATCTTACTCAGTATTTTAACGAGAAACAAATAGATGATTGAAAATGAAGTATTTAAGGTTATTATCTAATGAATTATGTGTTTGCATCATTTTTATCGTATATATATGAATTAATACCCATGGACTGAAAATTCACAAAAACGTGGAAAACGGCAAAATATTGCCTAATTCGATAATATTTTGTTTAAATCACATGAAGGCAAAGGGGATGATAAACGTCAAAATATTGCTAAATTCGATGATTTTTCGTACGAAACAAAATGCAAGAAAATTTGCTTAAAATGCAATATTACGCGAAATTCTGAGATTTGAAGGGCAAATCACATATCGTGATACTACATGAAATAGTATCGGAATATTGGTAAAAATGGATATATTTGTGTAATATCAAACTACATGATTAACGTGAAAAAGTTACTATTTTACCATATTTGAGGATTTTACCTTCAAATCATAGAGCGAGGTTTCGTATTATTTAGATCCAAGAAAAGATATATGACAATGTTGTTTCCAATACAAATGATAAAAAACAATGTGTTTTCATTAGAATTAACTATAATGTTCTTGATTTTCCGTTTATATTAACGAGGGAAGATGTACACGTAAAAACGCTCTAATCCGGCTGAAACGTCGATATATGCAATAAAAACCGAACTTCTCCCCTTTTCAACATCTTACTCAGTATTTTAACGAGAAACAAATAGATGATTGAAAATGAAGTATTTAAGGTTATTATCTAATCAATTATGTGTTTGCATCATTTTTATCGTATATATATGAATTAATACCCATGGACTGAAAATTCACAAAAACGTGGAAAACGGCAAAATATTGCCTAATTCGATGATATTTTGTTTAAATCACATGAAGGAAAAAGGGATGATAAACGTCAAAATATTGCTAAATTCGATGATTTTTCGTACGAAACAAAATGCAAGAAAACTTGCTTAAAATGCAATATTACGCGAAATTCTGAGATTTGAAGGGCAAATCACATATCGTGATACTACATGAAATAGTATCGGAATATTGGTAAAAATGAATATATTTGTGTAATATGAAACTACATGATTAACGTGAAAAAGTTACTATTTTACCATATTTGAGGATTTTACCTTCAAATCATAGAGCGAGGTTTCGTATTATTTAGATCCAAGAAAAGACAATGTTGTTTCCAATACAAATGATAAAAATCAATGTGTTTTCATTAGAATTAACTAAAATGTTCCTGATTTTCCGTTTATATCACCGATGGAAGATGTACACGAAAACCGCTCTATTCCAGCTGAAACGTCGATATATGCAATAAGATCAGAACTTCTCCGCCTTTCAATATCTTACTCAGTATTTTAACGAGAAACAAATAGATGATTGAAAATGAAGTATTTAAGGTTATTATCTAATCAATTATTTGTTTGCATCATTTTTATCGTATATATATGAATTAATACCCATGGACGGAAAATTCACAAAAACGTGGAAAACGGCAAAATATTGCCTAATTCGATGATATTTTGTTTAAATCACATGAAGGAAAAGGAGATGATAAACGTTAAAATATTGCTAATTTCGATGATTTTTCGTACGAAACAAAATGCAAGAAAACTTGCTTAAAATGCAATATTATGCGAAATTCTGAGATTTGAAGGCCAAATCACATATCGTGATACAACATGAAATAGTATCGAAATATTGGTAAAAATGAATATATTTACGTAATATCAAACTACATGAAAAACGTGAAAAAAGTCACTATATAAGCATATTTGAGGATTTTAACTTCAAATCATTGAGCGAGGTTTCGTATTATTTAGATCCAAGAAAAGACATATGACAATGTTGTTACCAATACAAATGATAAAAAACAATGTGTTTTCATTAGAATTAACTATAATGTTCTTGATTTTCCGTTTATATTAACGAGGGAAGATGTACACGTAAAACCGCTCTAATCCGGCTGAAACGTCGAAATATGCAATAAAAACCGAACTTCTCCCCTTTTCAATATCTTACTCAGTATTTTAACGAGAAACAAATAGATGATTGAAAATGAAGTATTTAAGGTTATTATCTAATCAATTATGTGTTTGCATCATTTTTATCGTATATATATATGAATTCATACCCATGGACGGAAAATTCACAAAAACGTGGAAAACGGCAAAATATTGCCTAAATCGATGATATTTTGTTTAAATCACATGAAGGAAAAGGAGATGATAAACGTTAAAATATTGCTAAATTCGATGATTTTTCGTACGAAGCAAAATGCAAGAAAACTTGCTTAAAATGCAATATTATGCGAAATTCTGAGATATGAAGCCCAAATCAGATATCGTGATACTACATGAAATAGTATTGAAATATTGGTAAAAATGAATATATTTACGTAATATCATACATGAAAAACGTGAAAAAAGTCACTATATAACCATATTTGAGGATTTTAACTTCAAATCATAGAGCGAGGTTTCGTATTATTTAGTTCCAAGAAAAGACATATGACAATGTTGTTTCCAATACAAATGATAAAAAACAATGTGTTTTCATTAGAATTAACTATAATGTTCTTGATTTTCCGTTTATATTAACGAGGGAAGATGTACACGTAAAACCGCTCTAATCCGGCTGAAACGTCGATATATGCAATAAAAACCGAACTTCTCCCCTTTTCAACATCTTACTCAGTATTTTAACGAGAAACAAATAGATGATTGAAAATGAAGTATTTAAGGTTATTATCTAATGAATTATGTGTTTGCATCATTTTTATCGTATATATATGAATTAATACCCATGGACTGAAAATTCACAAAAACGTGGAAAACGGCAAAATATTGCCTAATTCGATGATATTTTGTTTAAATCACATGAAGGCAAAGGGGATGATAAACGTCAAAATATTGCTAAATTCGATGATTTTTCGTATGAAACAAAATGCAAGAAAACTTGCTTAAAATGCAATATTACGCGAAATTCTGAGATTTGAAGGGCAAATCACATATCATGATACTACATGAAATAGTATCGGAATATTGGTAAAAATGAATATATTTGTGTAATATCAAACTACATGATTAACGTGAAAAAGTTACTATTTTACCATATTTGAGGATTTTACCTTCAAATCATAGAGCGAGGTTTCGTATTATTTAGATCCAAGAAAAGACAATGTTGTTTCCAATACAAATGATAAAAATCAATGTGTTTTCATTAGAATTAACTAAAATGTTCCTGATTTTCCGTTTATATCACCGATGGAAGATGTACACGAAAACCGCTCTATTCCAGCTGAAACGTCGATATATGCAATAAGATCAGAACTTCTCCGCCTTTCAATATCTTACTCAGTATTTTAACGAGAAACAAATAGATGATTGAAAATGAAGTATTTAAGGTTATTATCTAATCAATTATGTGTTTGCATCATTTTTATCGTATATATATATGAATTCATACACATGGACGGAAAATTCACAAAAACGTGGAAAACGGCAAAATATTGCCTAAATCGATGATATTTTGTTTAAATCACATGAAGGAAAAGGAGATGATGAACGTTAAAATATTACTAAATTCGATGATTTTTCGTACGAAGCAAAATGCAAGAAAACTTGCTTAAAATGCAATATTATGCGAAATTCTGAGATTTGAAGGCCAAATCACATATCATGATACTACATGAAATAGTATCGAAATATTGGTAAAAATGAATATATTTACGTAATATCATACATGAAAAACGTGAAAAAAGTCACTATATAACCATATTTGAGGATTTTAACTTCAAATCATAGAGCGAGGTTTCGTATTATTTAGTTCCAAGAAAAGACATATGACAAGGTTGTTTCCAATACAAATGATAAAAAACAATGTGTTTTCATTAGAATTAACTATAATGTTCTTGATTTTCCGTTTATATTAACGAGGGAAGATGTACACGTAAAACCGCTCTAATCCGGCTGAAACGTCGATATATGCAATAAAAACCGAACTTCTCCCCTTTTCAACATCTTACTCAGTATTTTAACGAGAAACAAATAGATGATTGAAAATGAAGTATTTAAGGTTATTATCTAATCAATTATGTGTTTGCATCATTTTTATCGTATATATATGAATTAATACCCATGGACTGAAAATTCACAAAAACGTGGAAAACGGCAAAATATTGCCTAATTCGATGATATTTTGTTTAAATCACATGAAGGCAAAGGGGATGATAAACGTCAAAATATTGCTAAATTCGATGATTTTTCGTACGCATCAAAATGCAAGAAAACTTGCTTAAAATGCAATATTACGCGAAATTCTGAGATTTGAAGGGCAAATCACATATCATGATACTACATGAAATAGTATCGGAATATTGGTAAAAATGAATATATTTGTGTAATATCAAACTACATGATTAACGTGAAAAAGTTACTATTTTACCATATTTGAGGATTTTACCTTCAAATCATAGAGCGAGGTTTCGTATTATTTAGATCCAAGAAAAGACAATGTTGTTTCCAATACAAATGATAAAAATCAATGTGTTTTCATTAGAATTAACTAAAATGTTCCTGATTTTCCGTTTATATCACCGATGGAAGATGTACACGAAAACCGCTCTATTCCAGCTGAAACGTCGATATATGCAATAAGATCAGAACTTCTCCGCCTTTCAATATCTTACTCAGTATTTTAACGAGAAACAAATAGATGATTGAAAATGAAGTATTTAAGGTTATTATCTAATCAATTATGTGTTTGCATCATTTTTATCGTATATATATATGAATTCATACACATGGACGGAAAATTCACAAAAACGTGGAAAACGGCAAAATATTGCCTAAATCGATGATATTTTGTTTAAATCACATGAAGGAAAAGGAGATGATAAACGTTAAAATATTGCTAAATTCGATGATTTTTCGTACGAAGCAAAATGCAAGAAAACTTGCTTAAAATGCAATATTATGCGAAATTCTGAGATTTGAAGGCCAAATCAGATATCGTGATACTACATGAAATAGTATTGAAATATTGGTAAAAATGAATATATTTACGTAATATCATACATGAAAAACGTGAAAAAAGTCACTATATAACCATATTTGAGGATTTTAACTTCAAATCATAGAGCGAGGTTTCGTATTATTTAGTTCCAAGAAAAGACATATGACAATGTTGTTTCCAATACAAATGATAAAAAACAATGTGTTTTCATTAGAATTAACTATAATGTTCTTGATTTTCCGTTTATATTAACGAGGGAAGATGTACACGTAAAACCGCTCTAATCCGGCTGAAACGTCGATATATGCAATAAAAACCGAACTTCTCCCCTTTTCAACATCTTACTCAGTATTTTAACGAGAAACAAATAGATGATTGAAAATGAAGTATTTAAGGTTATTATCTAATGAATTATGTGTTTGCATCATTTTTATCGTATATGTATGAATTAATACCCAGGGACTGAAAATTCACAAAAACGTGGAAAACGGCAAAATATTGCCTAATTCGATGATATTTTGTTTAAATCACATGAAGGCAATGGGGATGATAAACGTCAAAATATTGCTAAATTCGATGATTTTTCGTACGAAACAAAATGCAAGAAAACTTGCTTAAAATGCAATATTACGCGAAATTCTGAGATTTGAAGGGCAAATCACATATCATGATACTACATGAAATA
This sequence comes from Procambarus clarkii, assembly GCF_040958095.1. Taxonomy (NCBI): domain Eukaryota; kingdom Metazoa; phylum Arthropoda; class Malacostraca; order Decapoda; family Cambaridae; genus Procambarus; species Procambarus clarkii. The sequence continues at coordinate 29,955,015 of NC_091218.1, read as the reverse complement.
GTATCGGAATATTGGTAAAAATGAATATATTTGTGTAATATCAAACTACATGATTAACGTGAAAAAGTTACTATTTTACCATATTTGAGGATTTTACCTTCAAATCATAGAGCGAGGTTTCGTATTATTTAGATCCAAGAAAAGACAATGTTGTTTCCAATACAAATGATAAAAATCAATGTGTTTTCATTAGAATTAACTAAAATGTTCCTGATTTTCCGTTTATATCACCGATGGAAGATGTACACGAAAACCGCTCTATTCCAGCTGAAACGTCGATATATGCAATAAGATCAGAACTTCTCCGCCTTTCAATATCTTACTCAGTATTTTAACGAGAAACAAATAGATGATTGAAAATGAAGTATTTAAGGTTATTATCTAATCAATTATGTGTTTGCATCATTTTTATCGTATATATATATGAATTCATACACATGGACGGAAAATTCACAAAAACGTGGAAAACGGCAAAATATTGCCTAAATCGATGATATTTTGTTTAAATCACATGAAGGAAAAGGAGATGATGAACGTTAAAATATTGCTAAATTCGATGATTTTTCGTACGAAGCAAAATGCAAGAAAACTTGCTTAAAATGCAATATTATGCGAAATTCTGAGATTTGAAGGCCAAATCACATATCATGATACTACATGAAATAGTATCGAAATATTGGTAAAAATGAATATATTTACGTAATATCATACATGAAAAACGTGAAAAAAGTCACTATATAACCATATTTGAGGATTTTAACTTCAAATCATAGAGCGAGGTTTCGTATTATTTAGTTCCAAGAAAAGACATATGACAAGGTTGTTTCCAATACAAATGATAAAAAACAATGTGTTTTCATTAGAATTAACTATAATGTTCTTGATTTTCCGTTTATATTAACGAGGGAAGATGTACACGTAAAACCGCTCTAATCCGGCTGAAACGTCGATATATGCAATAAAAACCGAACTTCTCCCCTTTTCAACATCTTACTCAGTATTTTAACGAGAAACAAATAGATGAATGAAAATGAAGTATTTAAGGTTATTATCTAATCAATTATGTGTTTGCATCATTTTTATCGTATATATATGAATTAATACCCATGGACTGAAAATTCACAAAAACGTGGAAAACGGCAAAATATTGCCTAATTCGATGATATTTTGTTTAAATCACATGAAGGCAAAGGGGATGATAAACGTCAAAATATTGCTAAATTCGATGATTTTTCGTACGCATCAAAATGCAAGAAAACTTGCTTAAAATGCAATATTACGCGAAATTCTGAGATTTGAAGGGCAAATCACATATCATGATACTACATGAAATAGTATCGGAATATTGGTAAAAATGAATATATTTGTGTAATATCAAACTACATGATTAACGTGAAAAAGTTACTATTTTACCATATTTGAGGATTTTACCTTCAAATCATAGAGCGAGGTTTCGTATTATTTAGATCCAAGAAAAGACAATGTTGTTTCCAATACAAATGATAAAAATCAATGTGTTTTCATTAGAATTAACTAAAATGTTCCTGATTTTCCGTTTATATCACCGATGGAAGATGTACACGAAAACCGCTCTATTCCAGCTGAAACGTCGATATATGCAATAAGATCAGAACTTCTCCGCCTTTCAATATCTTACTCAGTATTTTAACGAGAAACAAATAGATGATTGAAAATGAAGTATTTAAGGTTATTATCTAATCAATTATGTGCTTGCATCATTTTTATCGTATATATATATGAATTCATACACATGGACGGAAAATTCACAAAAACGTGGAAAACGGCAAAATATTGCCTAAATCGATGATATTTTGTTTAAATCACATGAAGGAAAAGGAGATGATAAACGTTAAAATATTGCTAAATTCGATGATTTTTCGTACGAAGCAAAATGCAAGAAAACTTGCTTAAAATGCAATATTATGCGAAATTCTGAGATTTGAAGGCCAAATCAGATATCGTGATACTACATGAAATAGTATTGAAATATTGGTAAAAATGAATATATTTACGTAATATCATACATGAAAAACGTGAAAAAAGTCACTATATAACCATATTTGAGGATTTTAACTTCAAATCATAGAGCGAGGTTTCGTATTATTTAGTTCCAAGAAAAGACATATGACAATGTTGTTTCCAATACAAATGATAAAAAACAATGTGTTTTCATTAGAATTAACTATAATGTTCTTGATTTTCTGTTTATATTAACGAGGGAAGATGTACACGTAAAACCGCTCTAATCCGGCTGAAACGTCGATATATGCAATAAAAACCGAACTTCTCCCCTTTTCAACATCTTACTCAGTATTTTAACGAGAAACAAATAGATGATTGAAAATGAAGTATTTAAGGTTATTATCTAATGAATTATGTGTTTGCATCATTTTTATCGTATATATATGAATTAATACCCAGGGACTGAAAATTCACAAAAACGTGGAAAACGGCAAAATATTGCCTAATTCGATGATATTTTGTTTAAATCACATGAAGGCAATGGGGATGATAAACGTCAAAATATTGCTAAATTCGATGATTTTTCGTACGAAACAAAATGCAAGAAAACTTGCTTAAAATGCAATATTACGCGAAATTCTGAGATTTGAAGGGCAAATCACATATCATGATACTACATGAAATAGTATCGGAATATTGGTAAAAATGAATATATTTGTGTAATATCAAACTACATGATTAACGTGAAAAAGTTACTATTTTACCATATTTGAGGATTTTACCATCAAATCATAGAGCGAGGTTTCGTATTATTTAGATCCAAGAAAAGACAATGTTGTTTCCAATACAAATGAAAAAAATCAATGTGTTTTCATTAGAATTAACTAAAATGTTCCTGATTTTCCGTTTATATCACCGATGGAAGATGTACACGAAAACCGCTCTATTCCAGCTGAAACGTCGATATATGCAATAAGATCAGAACTTCTCCGCCTTTCAATATCTTACTCAGTATTTTAACGAGAAACAAATAGATGATTGAAAATGAAGTATTTAAGGTTATTATCTAATCAATTATGTGTTTGCATCATTTTTATCGTATATATATATGAATTCATACACATGGACGGAAAATTCACAAAAACGTGGAAAACGGCAAAATATTGCCTAAATCGATGATATTTTGTTTAAATCACATGAAGGAAAAGGAGATGATAAACGTTAAAATATTGCTAAATTCGATGATTTTTCGTACGAAGCAAAATGCAAGAAAACTTGCTTAAAATGCAATATTATGCGAAATTCTGAGATTTGAAGGCCAAATCAGATATCGTGATACTACATGAAATAGTATTGAAATATTGGTAAAAATGAATATATTTACGTAATATCATACATGAAAAACGTGAAAAAAGTCACTATGTAACCATATTTGAGGATTTTAACTTCAAATCATAGAGCGAGGTTTCGTATTATTTAGTTCCAAGAAAAGACATATGACAATGTTGTTTCCAATACAAATGATAAAAAACAATGTGTTTTCATTAGAATTAACTATAATGTTCTTGATTTTCCGTTTATATTAACGAGGGAAGATGTACACGTAAAACCGCTCTAATCCGGCTGAAACGTCGATATATGCAATAAAAACCGAACTTCTCCCCTTTTCAACATCTTACTCAGTATTTTAACGAGAAACAAATAGATGACTGAAAATGAAGTATTTAAGGTTATTATCTAATGAATTATGTGTTTGCATCATTTTTATCGTATATATATGAATTAATACCCATGGACTGAAAATTCACAAAAACGTGGAAAACGGCAAAATATTGCCTAATTCGATGATATTTTGTTTAAATCACATGAAGGCAAAGGGGATGATAAACGTCAAAATATTGCTAAATTCGATGATTTTTCGTACGAAACAAAATGCAAGAAAACTTGCTTAAAATGCAATATTACGCGAAATTCTGAGATTTGAAGGGCAAATCACATATCATGATACTACATGAAATAGTATCGGAATATTGGTAAAAATGAATATATTTGTGTAATATCAAACTACATGATTAACGTGAAAAAGTTACTATTTTACCATATTTGAGGATTTTACCTTCAAATCATAGAGCGAGGTTTCGTATTATTTAGATCCAAGAAAAGACAATGTTGTTTCCAATACAAATGATAAAAATCAATGTGTTTTCATTAGAATTAACTATAATGTTCTTGATTTTCCGTTTATATTAACGAGGGAAGATGTACACGTAAAACCGCTCTAATCCGGCTGAAACGTCGATATATGCAATAAAAACCGAACTTCTCCCCTTTTCAACATCTTACTCAGTATTTTAACGAGAAACAAATAGATGATTGAAAATGAAGTATTTAAGGTTATTATCTAATCAATTATGTGTTTGCATCATTTTTATCGTATATATATGAATTAATACCCATGGACTGAAAATTCACAAAAACGTGGAAAACGGCAAAATATTGCCTAATTCGATGATATTTTGTTTAAATCACATGAAGGCAAAGGGGATGATAAACGTGAAAATATTGCTAAATTCGATGATTTTTCGTACGAAACAAAATGCAAGAAAACTTGCTTAAAATGCAATATTACGCGAAATTCTGAGATTTGAAGGGCAAATCACATATCGTCATACTACATGAAATAGTATCGGAATATTGGTAAAAATGAATATATTTGTGTAATATCAAACTACATGATTAACGTGAAAAAGTTACTATTTTACCATATTTGAGGATTTTACCTTCAAATCATAGAGCGAGGTTTCGTATTATTTAGATCCAAGAAAAGACAATGTTGTTTCCAATACAAATGATAAAAATCAATGTGTTTTCATTAGAATTAACTAAAATGTTCCTGATTTTCCGTTTATATCACCGATGGAAGATGTACACGAAAACCGCTCTATTCCAGCTGAAACGTCGATATATGCAATAAGATCAGAACTTCTCAGCCTTTCAATATCTTACTCAGTATTTTAACGAGAAACAAATAGATGATTGAAAATGAAGTATTTAAGGTTATTATCTAATCAATTATTTGTTTGCATCATTTTTATCGTATATATATGAATTAATACCCATGGACGGAAAATTCACAAAAACGTGGAAAACGGCAAAATATTGCCTAATTCGATGATATTTTGTTTAAATCACATGAAGGAAAAGGAGATGATAAACGTTAAAATATTGCTAATTTCGATGATTTTTCGTACGAAACAAAATGCAAGAAAACTTGCTTAAAATGCAATATTATGCGAAATTCTGAGATTTGAAGGCCAAATCACATATCGTGATACAACATGAAATAGTATCGAAATATTGGTAAAAATGAATATATTTACGTAATACCAAACTACATGAAAAACGTGAAAAAAGTCACTATATAAGCATATTTGAGGATTTTAACTTCAAATCATTGAGCGAGGTTTCGTATTATTTAGATCCAAGAAAAGACATATGACAATGTTGTTACCAATACAAATGATAAAAAACAATGTGTTTTCATTAGAATTAACTATAATGTTCTTGATTTTCCGTTTATATTAACCAGGGAAGATGTACACGTAAAACCGCTCTAATCCGGCTGAAACGTCGAAATATGCAATAAAAACCGAACTTCTCCCCTTTTCAATATCTTACTCAGTATTTTAACGAGAAACAAATAGATGATTGAAAATGAAGTATTTAAGGTTATTATCTAATCAATTATGTGTTTGCATCATTTTTATCGTATATATATATGAATTCATACCCATGGACGGAAAATTCACAAAAACGTGGAAAACGGCAAAATATTGCCTAAATCGATGATATTTTGTTTAAATCACATGAAGGAAAAGGAGATGATAAACGTTAAAATATTGCTAAATTCGATGATTTTTCGTACGAAGCAAAATGCAAGAAAACTTGCTTAAAATGCAATATTATGCGAAATTCTGAGATTTGAAGGCCAAATCAGATATCGTGATACTACATGAAATAGTATTGAAATATTGGTAAAAATAAATATATTTACGTAATATCATACATGAAAAACGTGAAAAAAGTCACTATATAACCATATTTGAGGATTTTAACTTCAAATCATAGAGCGAGGTTTCGTATTATTTAGTTCCAAGAAAAGACATATGACAATGTTGTTTCCAATACAAATGATAAAAAACAATGTGTTTTCATTAGAATTAACTATAATGTTCTTGATTTTCCGTTTATATTAACGAGGGAAGATGTACACGTAAAACCGCTCTAATCCGGCTGGAACGTCGATATATGCAATAAAAACCGAACTTCTCCCCTTTTCAACATCTTACTCAGTATTTTAACGAGAAACAAATAGATGATTGAAAATGAAGTATTTAAGGTTATTATCTAATGAATTATGTGTTTGCATCATTTTTATCGTATATATATGAATTAATACCCATGGACTGAAAATTCACAAAAACGTGGAAAACGGCAAAATATTGCCTAATTCGATGATATTTTGTTTAAATCACATGAAGGCAAAGGGGATGATAAACGTCAAAATATTGCTAAATTCGATGATTTTTCGTATGAAACAAAATGCAAGAAAACTTGCTTAAAATGCAATATTACGCGAAATTCTGAGATTTGAAGGGCAAATCACATATCGTGATACTACATGAAATAGTATCGGAATATTGGTAAAAATGAATATATTTGTGTAATATGAAACTACATGATTAACGTGAAAAAGTTACTATTTTACCATATTTGAGGATTTTACCTTCAAATCATAGAGCGAGGTTTCGTATTATTTAGATCCAAGAAAAGACAATGTTGTTTCCAATACAAATGATAAAAATCAATGTGTTTTCATTAGAATTAACTAAAATGTTCCTGATTTTCCGTTTATATCACCGATGGAAGATGTACACGAAAACCGCTCTATTCCAGCTGAAACGTCGATATATGCAATAAGATCAGAACTTCTCCGCCTTTCAATATCTTACTCAGTATTTTAACGAGAAACAAATAGATGATTGAAAATGAAGTATTTAAGGTTATTATCTAATCATTTATTTGTTTGCATCATTTTTATCGTATATATATGAATTAATACCCATGGACGGAAAATTCACAAAAACGTGGAAAACGGCAAAATATTGCCTAATTCGATGATATTTTGTTTAAATCACATGAAGGAAAAGGAGATGATAAACGTTAAAATATTGCTAATTTCGATGATTTTTCGTACGAAACAAAATGCAAGAAAACTTGCTTAAAATGCAATATTATGCGAAATTCTGAGATTTGAAGGCCAAATCACATATCGTGATACTACATGAAATAGTATCGAAATATTGGTAAAAATGAATATATTTACGTAATATCAAACTACATGAAAAACGTGAAAAAAGTCACTATATAAGCATATTTGAGGATTTTAACTTCAAATCATTGAGCGAGGTTTCGTATTATTTAGATCCAAGAAAAGACATATGACAATGTTGTTACCAATACAAATGATAAAAAACAATGTGTTTTCATTAGAATTAACTATAATGTTCTTGATTTTCCGTTTATATTAACGAGGGAAGATGTAAACGTAAAACCGCTCTAATCCGGCTGAAACGTCGAAATATGCAATAAAAACCGAACTTCTCCCCTTTTCAATATCTTACTCAGTATTTTAACGAGAAACAAATAGATGATTGAAAATGAAGTATTTAAGGTTATTATCTAATCAATTATGTGTTTGCATCATTTTTATCGTATATATGATAATTCGTATATATGTATATATAATTTCGTATATATATATATATATATATATATATATATATATATATATATATATATATATATATATATATATATATATATATATATATATATATATATATTTATATATATATATATATATATATATTTCGTATATATATACGCATTTATATTATGTATACGTATATGTATACGTATTTTCGTATATATATTCGTATATATTTACGTATATATATATATATATATATTTCGTATATATTCGTATATATGTATATATAAATTCGTATATATAATTTTATCGTATATATGATATATATGATAGTATATATGATATGTATATATAATTCATACCCATGGACGGAAAATTCACAAAAACGTGGAAAACGGCAAAATATTGCCTAAATCGATGATATTTTGTTTAAATCACATGAAGGAAAAGGAGATGATAAACGTTAAAATATTGCTAAATTCGATGATTTTTCGTACGAAGCAAAATGCAAGAAAACTTGCTTAAAATGCAATATTATGCGAAATTCTGAGATTTGAAGGCCAAATCAGATATCGTGATACTACATGAAATAGTATTGAAATATTGGTAAAAATGAATATATTTACGTAATATCATACATGAAAAACGTGAAAAAAGTCACTATATAACCATATTTGAGGATTTTAACTTCAAATCATAGAGCGAGGTTTCGTATTATTTAGTTCCAAGAAAAGACATATGACAATGTTGTTTCCAATACAAATGATAAAAAACAATGTGTTTTCATTAGAATTAACTATAATGTTCTTGATTTTCCGTTTATATTAACGAGGGAAGATGTACACGTAAAACCGCTCTAATCCGGCTGAAACGTCGATATATGCAATATAAACCGAACTTCTCCCCTTTTCAACATCTTACTCAGTATTTTAACGAGAAACAAATAGATGATTGAAAATGAAGTATTTAAGGTTATTATCTAATGAATTATGTGTTTGCATAATTTTTATCGTATATATATGAATTAATACCCATGGACTGAAAATTCACAAAAACGTGGAAAACGGCAAAATATTGCCTAATTCGATGATATTTTGTTTAAATCACATGAAGGCAAAGGGGATGATAAACGTCAAAATATTGCTAAATTCGATGATTTTTCGTACGAAACAAAATGCAAGAAAACTTGCTTAAAATGCAATATTACGCGAAATTCTGAGATTTGAAGGGCAAATCACATATCATGATACTACATGAAATAGTATCGGAATATTGGTAAAAATGAATATATTTGTGTAATATCAAACTACATGATTAATGTGAAAAAGTTACTATTTTACTATATTTGAGGATTTTACCTTCAAATCATAGAGCGAGGTTTCGTATTATTTAGATCCAAGAAAAGACAATGTTGTTTCCAATACAAATGATAAAAATCAATGTGTTTTCATTAGAATTAACTAAAATGTTCCTGATTTTCCGTTTATATCACCGATGGAAGATGTACACGAAAACCGCTCTATTCCAGCTGAAACGTCGATATATGCAATAAGATCAGAACTTCTCCGCCTTTCAATATCTTACTCAGTATTTTAACGAGAAACAAATAGATGATTGAAAATGAAGTATTTAAGGTTATTATCTAATCAATTATGTGTTTGCATCATTTTTATCGTATATATATATGAATTCATACACATGGACGGAAAATTCACAAAAACGTGGAAAACGGCAAAATATTGCCTAAATCGATGATATTTTGTTTAAATCACATGAAGGAAAGGGAGATGATAAACGTTAAAATATTGCTAAATTCGATGATTTTTCGTACGAAGCAAAATGCAAGAAAACTTGCTTAAAATGCAATATTATGCGAAATTCTGATATTTGAAGGCCAAATCACATATCATGATACTACATGAAATAGTATCGAAATATTGGTAAAAATGAATATATTTACGTAATATCATACATGAAAAACGTGAAAAAAGTCACTATATAACCATATTTGAGGATTTTAACTTCAAATCATAGAGCGAGGTTTCGTATTATTTAGTTCCAAGAAAAGACACATGACAATGTTGTTTCCAATACAAATGATAAAAAACAATGTGTTTTCATTAGAATTAACTATAATGTTCTTGATTTTCCGTTTATATTAACGAGGGAAGATGTACACGTAAAACCGCTCTAATCCGGCTGAAACGTCGATATATGCAATAAAAACCGAACTTCTCCCCTTTTCAACATCTTACTCAGTATTTTAACGAGAAACAAATAGATGATTGAAAATGAAGTATTTAAGGTTATTATCTAATGAATTATGTGTTTGCATCATTTTTATCGTATATATATGAATTAATACCCATGGACTGAAAATTCACAAAAACGTGGAAAACGGCAAAATATTGCCTAATTCGATGATATTTTGTTTAAATCACATGAAGGCAAAGGGGATGATAAACGTCAAAATATTGCTAAATTCGATGATTTTTCGTACGAAACAAAATGCAAGAAAACTTGCTTAAAATGCAATATTACGCGAAATTCTGAGATTTGAAGGGCAAATCACATATCGTGATACTACATGAAATAGTATCGGAATATTGGTAAAAATGAATATATTTGTGTAATATGAAACTACATGATTAACGTGAAAAAGTTACTATTTTACCATATTTGAGGATTTTACCTTCAAATCATAGAGCGAGGTTTCGTATTATTTAGATCCAAGAAAAGACAATGTTGTTTCCAATACAAATGATAAAAATCAATGTGTTTTCATTAGAATTAACTAAAATGTTCCTGATTTTCCGTTTATATCACCGATGGAAGATGTACACGAAAACCGCTCTATTCCAGCTGAAACGTCGATATATGCAATAAGATCAGAACTTCTCCGCCTTTCAATATCTTACTCAGTATTTTAACGAGAAACAAATAGATGATTGAAAATGAAGTATTTAAGGTTATTATCTAATCATTTATTTGTTTGCATCATTTTTATCGTATATATATGAATTAATACCCATGGACGGAAAATTCACAAAAACGTGGAAAACGGCAAAATATTGCCTAATTCGATGATATTTTGTTTAAATCACATGAAGGAAAAGGAGATGATAAACGTTAAAATATTGCTAATTTCGATGATTTTTCGTACGAAACAAAATGCAAGAAAACTTGCTTAAAATGCAATATTATGCGAAATTCTGAGATTTGAAGGCCAAATCACATATCGTGATACTACATGAAATAGTATCGAAATATTGGTAAAAATGAATATATTTACGTAATATCAAACTACATGAAAAACGTGAAAAAAGTCACTATATAAGCATATTTGAGGATTTTAACTTCAAATCATTGAGCGAGGTTTCGTATTATTTAGATCCAAGAAAAGACATATGACAATGTTGTTACCAATACAAATGATAAAAAACAATGTGTTTTCATTAGAATTAACTATAATGTTCTTGATTTTCCGTTTATATTAACGAGGGAAGATGTAAACGTAAAACCGCTCTAATCCGGCTGAAACGTCGAAATATGCAATAAAAACCGAACTTCTCCCCTTTTCAATATCTTACTCAGTATTTTAACGAGAAACAAATAGATGATTGAAAATGAAGTATTTAAGGTTATTATCTAATCAATTATGTGTTTGCATCATTTTTATCGTATATATGATAATTCGTATATATGTATATATAATTTCGTATATATATATATATATATATATATATATATATATATATATATATATATATATATATATATATATATATATATATATATATATATATTTATATATATATATATATATATATATTTCGTATATATATACGCATTTATATTATGTATACGTATATGTATACGTATTTTCGTATATATATTCGTATATATTTACGTATATATATATATATATATTTCGTATATATTCGTATATATGTATATATAAATTCGTATATATAATTTTATCGTATATATGATATATATGATAGTATATATGATATGTATATATAATTCATACCCATGGACGGAAAATTCACAAAAACGTGGAAAACGGCAAAATATTGCCTAAATCGATGATATTTTGTTTAAATCACATGAAGGAAAAGGAGATGATAAACGTTAAAATATTGCTAAATTCGATGATTTTTCGTACGAAGCAAAATGCAAGAAAACTTGCTTAAAATGCAATATTATGCGAAATTCTGAGATTTGAAGGCCAAATCAGATATCGTGATACTACATGAAATAGTATTGAAATATTGGTAAAAATGAATATATTTACGTAATATCATACATGAAAAACGTGAAAAAAGTCACTATATAACCATATTTGAGGATTTTAACTTCAAATCATAGAGCGAGGTTTCGTATTATTTAGTTCCAAGAAAAGACATATGACAATGTTGTTTCCAATACAAATGATAAAAAACAATGTGTTTTCATTAGAATTAACTATAATGTTCTTGATTTTCCGTTTATATTAACGAGGGAAGATGTACACGTAAAACCGCTCTAATCCGGCTGAAACGTCGATATATGCAATATAAACCGAACTTCTCCCCTTTTCAACATCTTACTCAGTATTTTAACGAGAAACAAATAGATGATTGAAAATGAAGTATTTAAGGTTATTATCTAATGAATTATGTGTTTGCATAATTTTTATCGTATATATATGAATTAATACCCATGGACTGAAAATTCACAAAAACGTGGAAAACGGCAAAATATTGCCTAATTCGATGATATTTTGTTTAAATCACATGAAGGCAAAGGGGATGATAAACGTCAAAATATTGCTAAATTCGATGATTTTTCGTACGAAACAAAATGCAAGAAAACTTGCTTAAAATGCAATATTACGCGAAATTCTGAGATTTGAAGGGCAAATCACATATCATGATACTACATGAAATAGTATCGGAATATTGGTAAAAATGAATATATTTGTGTAATATCAAACTACATGATTAATGTGAAAAAGTTACTATTTTACTATATTTGAGGATTTTACCTTCAAATCATAGAGCGAGGTTTCGTATTATTTAGATCCAAGAAAAGACAATGTTGTTTCCAATACAAATGATAAAAATCAATGTGTTTTCATTAGAATTAACTAAAATGTTCCTGATTTTCCGTTTATATCACCGATGGAAGATGTACACGAAAACCGCTCTATTCCAGCTGAAACGTCGATATATGCAATAAGATCAGAACTTCTCCGCCTTTCAATATCTTACTCAGTATTTTAACGAGAAACAAATAGATGATTGAAAATGAAGTATTTAAGGTTATTATCTAATCAATTATGTGTTTGCATCATTTTTATCGTATATATATATGAATTCATACACATGGACGGAAAATTCACAAAAACGTGGAAAACGGCAAAATATTGCCTAAATCGATGATATTTTGTTTAAATCACATGAAGGAAAAGGAGATGATAAACGTTAAAATATTGCTAAATTCGATGATTTTTCGTACGAAGCAAAATGCAAGAAAACTTGCTTAAAATGCAATATTATGCGAAATTCTGATATTTGAAGGCCAAATCACATATCATGATACTACATGAAATAGTATCGAAATATTGGTAAAAATGAATATATTTACGTAATATCATACATGAAAAACGTGAAAAAAGTCACTATATAACCATATTTGAGGATTTTAACTTCAAATCATAGAGCGAGGTTTCGTATTATTTAGTTCCAAGAAAAGACACATGACAATGTTGTTTCCAATACAAATGATAAAAAACAATGTGTTTTCATTAGAATTAACTATAATGTTCTTGATTTTCCGTTTATATTAACGAGGGAAGATGTACACGTAAAACCGCTCTAATCCGGCTGAAACGTCGATATATGCAATAAAAACCGAACTTCTCCCCTTTTCAACATCTTACTCAGTATTTTAACGAGAAACAAATAGATGATTGAAAATGAAGTATTTAAGGTTATTATCTAATGAATTATGTGTTTGCATCATTTTTATCGTATATATATGAATTAATACCCATGGACTGAAAATTCACAAAAACGTGGAAAACGGCAAAATATTGCCTAATTCGATGATATTTTGTTTAAATCACATGAAGGCAAAGGGGATGATAAACGTCAAAATATTGCTAAATTCGATGATTTTTCGTACGAAACAAAATGCAAGAAAACTTGCTTAAAATGCAATATTACGCGAAATTCTGAGATTTGAAGGGCAAATCACATATCGTGATACTACATGAAATAGTATCGGAATATTGGTAAAAATGAATATATTTGTGTAATATGAAACTACATGATTAACGTGAAAAAGTTACTATTTTACCATATTTGAGGATTTTACCTTCAAATCATAGAGCGAGGTTTCGTATTATTTAGATCCAAGAAAAGACAATGTTGTTTCCAATACAAATGATAAAAATCAATGTGTTTTCATTAGAATTAACTAAAATGTTCCTGATTTTCCGTTTATATCACCGATGGAAGATGTACACGAAAACCGCTCTATTCCAGCTGAAACGTCGATATATGCAATAAGATCAGAACTTCTCCGCCTTTCAATATCTTACTCAGTATTTTAACGAGAAACAAATAGATGATTGAAAATGAAGTATTTAAGGTTATTATCTAATCATTTATTTGTTTGCATCATTTTTATCGTATATATATGAATTAATACCCATGGACGGAAAATTCACAAAAACGTGGAAAACGGCAAAATATTGCCTAATTCGATGATATTTTGTTTAAATCACATGAAGGAAAAGGAGATGATAAACGTTAAAATATTGCTAATTTCGATGATTTTTCGTACGAAACAAAATGCAAGAAAACTTGCTTAAAATGCAATATTATGCGAAATTCTGAGATTTGAAGGCCAAATCACATATCGTGATACTACATGAAATAGTATCGAAATATTGGTAAAAATGAATATATTTACGTAATATCAAACTACATGAAAAACGTGAAAAAAGTCACTATATAAGCATATTTGAGGATTTTAACTTCAAATCATTGAGCGAGGTTTCGTATTATTTAGATCCAAGAAAAGACATATGACAATGTTGTTACCAATACAAATGATAAAAAACAATGTGTTTTCATTAGAATTAACTATAATGTTCTTGATTTTCCGTTTATATTAACGAGGGAAGATGTACACGTAAAACCGCTCTAATCCGGCTGAAACGTCGAAATATGCAATAAAAACCGAACTTCTCCCCTTTTCAATATCTTACTCAGTATTTTAACGAGAAACAAATAGATGATTGAAAATGAAGTATTTAAGGTTATTATCTAATCAATTATGTGTTTGCATCATTTTTATCGTATATATGATAATTCGTATATATGTATATATAATTTCGTATATATATATATATATATATATATATATATATATATATATATATATATATATATATATATATATATATATAACTGAAAACTCACACCCCAGAAGTGACTCGAACCCATACTCCCACAACTGGTATGTACAGGGACGCCTTAATCCACTTGACCATCACGACCGGACATAAGGAAGTGATAGCCGAGGCTATATGAACCACTTCCCCGCCGGCACTCGGATGGTAATCTTGGGCATAGCATTTTATCAAATCACCTCATTCTTTTGGGGCACACGTGAGGAACACAAATGCAAACAAGCCTGAATGGTCCCCAGGACTATATACAACTGAAAACTCACACCCCAGAAGTGACTCGAACCCATACTCCCACAACTGGTATGTACAGGGACGCCTTAATCCACTTGACCATCACGACCGGACATAAGGAAGTGATAGCCGAGGCTATATGAACCACTTCCCCGCCGGCACTCGGATGGTAATCTTGGGCATAGCATTTTATCAAATCACCTCATTCTTTTGGGGCACACGTGAGGAACACAAATGCAAACAAGCCTGAATGGTCCCCAGGACTATATACAACTGAAAACTCACACCCCAGAAGTGACTCGAACCCATACTCCCACAACTGGTATGTACAGGGACGCCTTAATCCACTTGACCATCACGACCGGACATAAGGAAGTGATAGCCGAGGCTATATGAACCACTTCCCCGCCGGCACTCGGATGGTAATCTTGGGCATAGCATTTTATCAAATCACCTCATTCTTTTGGGGCACACGTGAGGAACACAAATGCAAACAAGCCTGAATGGTCCCCAGGACTATATACAACTGAAAACTCACACCCCAGAAGTGACTCGAACCCATACTCCCACAACTGGTATGTACAGGGACGCCTTAATCCACTTGACCATCACGACCGGACATAAGGAAGTGATAGCCGAGGCTATATGAACCACTTCCCCGCCGGCACTCGGATGGTAATCTTGGGCATAGCATTTTATCAAATCACCTCATTCTTTTGGGGCACACGTGAGGAACACAAATGCAAACAAGCCTGAATGGTCCCCAGGACTATATACAACTGAAAACTCACACCCCAGAAGTGACTCGAACCCATACTCCCACAACTGGTATGTACAGGGACGCCTTAATCCACTTGACCATCACGACCGGACATAAGGAAGTGATAGCCGAGGCTATATGAACCACTTCCCCGCCGGCACTCGGATGGTAATCTTGGGCATAGCATTTTATCAAATCACCTCATTCTTTTGGGGCACACGTGAGGAACACAAATGCAAACAAGCCTGAATGGTCCCCAGGACTATATACAACTGAAAACTCACACCCCAGAAGTGACTCGAACCCATACTCCCACAACTGGTATGTACAGGGACGCCTTAATCCACTTGACCATCACGACCGGACATAAGGAAGTGATAGCCGAGGCTATATGAACCACTTCCCCGCCGGCACTCGGATGGTAATCTTGGGCATAGCATTTTATCAAATCACCTCATTCTTTTGGGGCACACGTGAGGAACACAAATGCAAACAAGCCTGAATGGTCCCCAGGACTATATACAACTGAAAACTCACACCCCAGAAGTGACTCGAACCCATACTCCCACAACTGGTATGTACAGGGACGCCTTAATCCACTTGACCATCACGACCGGACATAAGGAAGTGATAGCCGAGGCTATATGAACCACTTCCCCGCCGGCACTCGGATGGTAATCTTGGGCATAGCATTTTATCAAATCACCTCATTCTTTTGGGGCACACGTGAGGAACACAAATGCAAACAAGCCTGAATGGTCCCCAGGACTATATACAACTGAAAACTCACACCCCAGAAGTGACTCGAACCCATACTCCCACAACTGGTATGTACAGGGACGCCTTAATCCACTTGACCATCACGACCGGACATAAGGAAGTGATAGCCGAGGCTATATGAACCACTTCCCCGCCGGCACTCGGATGGTAATCTTGGGCATAGCATTTTATCAAATCACCTCATTCTTTTGGGGCACACGTGAGGAACACAAATGCAAACAAGCCTGAATGGTCCCCAGGACTATATACAACTGAAAACTCACACCCCAGAAGTGACTCGAACCCATACTCCCACAACTGGTATGTACAGGGACGCCTTAATCCACTTGACCATCACGACCGGACATAAGGAAGTGATAGCCGAGGCTATATGAACCACTTCCCCGCCGGCACTCGGATGGTAATCTTGGGCATAGCATTTTATCAAATCACCTCATTCTTTTGGGGCACACGTGAGGAACACAAATGCAAACAAGCCTGAATGGTCCCCAGGACTATATACAACTGAAAACTCACACCCCAGAAGTGACTCGAACCCATACTCCCACAACTGGTATGTACAGGGACGCCTTAATCCACTTGACCATCACGACCGGACATAAGGAAGTGATAGCCGAGGCTATATGAACCACTTCCCCGCCGGCACTCGGATGGTAATCTTGGGCATAGCATTTTATCAAATCACCTCATTCTTTTGGGGCACACGTGAGGAACACAAATGCAAACAAGCCTGAATGGTCCCCAGGACTATATACAACTGAAAACTCACACCCCAGAAGTGACTCGAACCCATACTCCCACAACTGGTATGTACAGGGACGCCTTAATCCACTTGACCATCACGACCGGACATAAGGAAGTGATAGCCGAGGCTATATGAACCACTTCCCCGCCGGCACTCGGATGGTAATCTTGGGCATAGCATTTTATCAAATCACCTCATTCTTTTGGGGCACACGTGAGGAACACAAATGCAAACAAGCCTGAATGGTCCCCAGGACTATATACAACTGAAAACTCACACCCCAGAAGTGACTCGAACCCATACTCCCACAACTGGTATGTACAGGGACGCCTTAATCCACTTGACCATCACGACCGGACATAAGGAAGTGATAGCCGAGGCTATATGAACCACTTCCCCGCCGGCACTCGGATGGTAATCTTGGGCATAGCATTTTATCAAATCACCTCATTCTTTTGGGGCACACGTGAGGAACACAAATGCAAACAAGCCTGAATGGTCCCCAGGACTATATACAACTGAAAACTCACACCCCAGAAGTGACTCGAACCCATACTCCCACAACTGGTATGTACAGGGACGCCTTAATCCACTTGACCATCACGACCGGACATAAGGAAGTGATAGCCGAGGCTATATGAACCACTTCCCCGCCGGCACTCGGATGGTAATCTTGGGCATAGCATTTTATCAAATCACCTCATTCTTTTGGGGCACACGTGAGGAACACAAATGCAAACAAGCCTGAATGGTCCCCAGGACTATATACAACTGAAAACTCACACCCCAGAAGTGACTCGAACCCATACTCCCACAACTGGTATGTACAGGGACGCCTTAATCCACTTGACCATCACGACCGGACATAAGGAAGTGATAGCCGAGGCTATATGAACCACTTCCCCGCCGGCACTCGGATGGTAATCTTGGGCATAGCATTTTATCAAATCACCTCATTCTTTTGGGGCACACGTGAGGAACACAAATGCAAACAAGCCTGAATGGTCCCCAGGACTATATACAACTGAAAACTCACACCCCAGAAGTGACTCGAACCCATACTCCCACAACTGGTATGTACAGGGACGCCTTAATCCACTTGACCATCACGACCGGACATAAGGAAGTGATAGCCGAGGCTGTATGAACCACTTCCCCGCCGGCACTCGGATGGTAATCTTGGGCATAGCATTTTATCAAATCACCTCATTCTTTTGGGGCACACGTGAGGAACACAAATGCAAACAAGCCTGAATGGTCCCCAGAACTATATACAACTGAAAACTCACACCCCAGAAGTGACTCGAACCCATACTCCCACAACTGGTATGTACAGGGACGCCTTAATCCACTTGACCATCACGACCGGACATAAGGAAGTGATAGCCGAGGCTATATGAACCACTTCCCCGCCGGCACTCGGATGGTAATCTTGGGCATAGCATTTTATCAAATCACCTCATTCTTTTGGGGCACACGTGAGGAACACAAATGCAAACAAGCCTGAATGGTCCCCAGGACTATATACAACTGAAAACTCACACCCCAGAAGTGACTCGAACCCATACTCCCACAACTGGTATGTACAGGGACGCCTTAATCCACTTGACCATCACGACCGGACATAAGGAAGTGATAGCCGAGGCTATATGAACCACTTCCCCGCCGGCACTCGGATGGTAATCTTGGGCATAGCATTTTATCAAATCACCTCATTCTTTTGGGGCACACGTGAGGAACACAAATGCAAACAAGCCTGAATGGTCCCCAGGACTATATACAACTGAAAACTCACACCCCAGAAGTGACTCGAACCCATACTCCCACAACTGGTATGTACAGGGACGCCTTAATCCACTTGACCATCACGACCGGACATAAGGAAGTGATAGCCGAGGCTATATGAACCACTTCCCCGCCGGCACTCGGATGGTAATCTTGGGCATAGCATTTTATCAAATCACCTCATTCTTTTGGGGCACACGTGAGGAACACAAATGCAAACAAGCCTGAATGGTCCCCAGGACTATATACAACTGAAAACTCACACCCCAGAAGCCTGAATGAGGTGATTTGATAAAGAATGAGGTGATTTGATAAAATGCTATGCCCAAGATTACCATCCGAGTGCCGGCGGGGAAGTGGTTCATATAGCCTCGGCTATCACTTCCTTATGTCCGGTCGTGATGGTCAAGTGGATTAAGGCGTCCCTGTACATACCAGTTGTGGGAGTATGGGTTCGAGTCACTTCTGGGGTGTGAGTTTTCAGTTGTATATAGTCCTGGGGACCATTCAGGCTTGTTTGCATTTGTGTTCCTCACGTGTGCCCCAAAAGAATGAGGTGATTTGATAAAATGCTATGCCCAAGATTACCATCCGAGTGCCGGCGGGGAAGTGGTTCATATAGCCTCGGCTATCACTTCCTTATGTCCGGTCGTGATGGTCAAGTGGATTAAGGCGTCCCTGTACATACCAGTTGTGGGAGTATGGGTTCGAGTCACTTCTGGGGTGTGAGTTTTCAGTTGTATATAGTCCTGGGGACCATTCAGGCTTGTTTGCATTTGTGTTCCTCACGTGTGCCCCAAAAGAATGAGGTGATTTGATAAAATGCTATGCCCAAGATTACCATCCGAGTGCCGGCGGGGAAGTGGTTCATATAGCCTCGGCTATCACTTCCTTATGTCCGGTCGTGATGGTCAAGTGGATTAAGGCGTCCCTGTACATACCAGTTGTGGGAGTATGGGTTCGAGTCACTTCTGGGGTGTGAGTTTTCAGTTGTATATAGTCCTGGGGACCATTCAGGCTTGTTTGCATTTGTGTTCCTCACGTGTGCCCCAAAAGAATGAGGTGATTTGATAAAATGCTATGCCCAAGATTACCATCCGAGTGCCGGCGGGGAAGTGGTTCATATAGCCTCGGCTATCACTTCCTTATGTCCGGTCGTGATGGTCAAGTGGATTAAGGCGTCCCTGTACATACCAGTTGTGGGAGTATGGGTTCGAGTCACTTCTGGGGTGTGAGTTTTCAGTTGTATATAGTCCTGGGGACCATTCAGGCTTGTTTGCATTTGTGTTCCTCACGTGTGCCCCAAAAGAATGAGGTGATTTGATAAAATGCTATGCCCAAGATTACCATCCGAGTGCCGGCGGGGAAGTGGTTCATATAGCCTCGGCTATCACTTCCTTATGTCCGGTCGTGATGGTCAAGTGGATTAAGGCGTCCCTGTACATACCAGTTGTGGGAGTATGGGTTCGAGTCACTTCTGGGGTGTGAGTTTTCAGTTGTATATAGTCCTGGGGACCATTCAGGCTTGTTTGCATTTGTGTTCCTCACGTGTGCCCCAAAAGAATGAGGTGATTTGATAAAATGCTATGCCCAAGATTACCATCCGAGTGCCGGCGGGGAAGTGGTTCATATAGCCTCGGCTATCACTTCCTTATGTCCGGTCGTGATGGTCAAGTGGATTAAGGCGTCCCTGTACATACCAGTTGTGGGAGTATGGGTTCGAGTCACTTCTGGGGTGTGAGTTTTCAGTTGTATATAGTCCTGGGGACCATTCAGGCTTGTTTGCATTTGTGTTCCTCACGTGTGCCCCAAAAGAATGAGGTGATTTGATAAAATGCTATGCCCAAGATTACCATCCGAGTGCCGGCGGGGAAGTGGTTCATATAGCCTCGGCTATCACTTCCTTATGTCCGGTCGTGATGGTCAAGTGGATTAAGGCGTCCCTGTACATACCAGTTGTGGGAGTATGGGTTCGAGTCACTTCTGGGGTGTGAGTTTTCAGTTGTATATAGTCCTGGGGACCATTCAGGCTTGTTTGCATTTGTGTTCCTCACGTGTGCCCCAAAAGAATGAGGTGATTTGATAAAATGCTATGCCCAAGATTACCATCCGAGTGCCGGCGGGGAAGTGGTTCATATAGCCTCGGCTATCACTTCCTTATGTCCGGTCGTGATGGTCAAGTGGATTAAGGCGTCCCTGTACATACCAGTTGTGGGAGTATGGGTTCGAGTCACTTCTGGGGTGTGAGTTTTCAGTTGTATATAGTCCTGGGGACCATTCAGGCTTGTTTGCATTTGTGTTCCTCACGTGTGCCCCAAAAGAATGAGGTGATTTGATAAAATGCTATGCCCAAGATTACCATCCGAGTGCCGGCGGGGAAGTGGTTCATATAGCCTCGGCTATCACTTCCTTATGTCCGGTCGTGATGGTCAAGTGGATTAAGGCGTCCCTGTACATACCAGTTGTGGGAGTATGGGTTCGAGTCACTTCTGGGGTGTGAGTTTTCAGTTGTATATAGTCCTGGGGACCATTCAGGCTTGTTTGCATTTGTGTTCCTCACGTGTGCCCCAAAAGAATGAGGTGATTTGATAAAATGCTATGCCCAAGATTACCATCCGAGTGCCGGCGGGGAAGTGGTTCATATAGCCTCGGCTATCACTTCCTTATGTCCGGTCGTGATGGTCAAGTGGATTAAGGCGTCCCTGTACATACCAGTTGTGGGAGTATGGGTTCGAGTCACTTCTGGGGTGTGAGTTTTCAGTTGTATATAGTCCTGGGGACCATTCAGGCTTGTTTGCATTTGTGTTCCTCACGTGTGCCCCAAAAGAATGAGGTGATTTGATAAAATGCTATGCCCAAGATTACCATCCGAGTGCCGGCGGGGAAGTGGTTCATATAGCCTCGGCTATCACTTCCTTATGTCCGGTCGTGATGGTCAAGTGGATTAAGGCGTCCCTGTACATACCAGTTGTGGGAGTATGGGTTCGAGTCACTTCTGGGGTGTGAGTTTTCAGTTGTATATAGTCCTGGGGACCATTCAGGCTTGTTTGCATTTGTGTTCCTCACGTGTGCCCCAAAAGAATGAGGTGATTTGATAAAATGCTATGCCCAAGATTACCATCCGAGTGCCGGCGGGGAAGTGGTTCATATAGCCTCGGCTATCACTTCCTTATGTCCGGTCGTGATGGTCAAGTGGATTAAGGCGTCCCTGTACATACCAGTTGTGGGAGTATGGGTTCGAGTCACTTCTGGGGTGTGAGTTTTCAGTTGTATATAGTCCTGGGGACCATTCAGGCTTGTTTGCATTTGTGTTCCTCACGTGTGCCCCAAAAGAATGAGGTGATTTGATAAAATGCTATGCCCAAGATTACCATCCGAGTGCCGGCGGGGAAGTGGTTCATATAGCCTCGGCTATCACTTCCTTATGTCCGGTCGTGATGGTCAAGTGGATTAAGGCGTCCCTGTACATACCAGTTGTGGGAGTATGGGTTCGAGTCACTTCTGGGGTGTGAGTTTTCAGTTGTATATAGTCCTGGGGACCATTCAGGCTTGTTTGCATTTGTGTTCCTCACGTGTGCCCCAAAAGAATGAGGTGATTTGATAAAATGCTATGCCCAAGATTACCATCCGAGTGCCGGCGGGGAAGTGGTTCATATAGCCTCGGCTATCACTTCCTTATGTCCGGTCGTGATGGTCAAGTGGATTAAGGCGTCCCTGTACATACCAGTTGTGGGAGTATGGGTTCGAGTCACTTCTGGGGTGTGAGTTTTCAGTTGTATATAGTCCTGGGGACCATTCAGGCTTGTTTGCATTTGTGTTCCTCACGTGTGCCCCAAAAGAATGAGGTGATTTGATAAAATGCTATGCCCAAGATTACCATCCGAGTGCCGGCGGGGAAGTGGTTCATATAGCCTCGGCTATCACTTCCTTATGTCCGGTCGTGATGGTCAAGTGGATTAAGGCGTCCCTGTACATACCAGTTGTGGGAGTATGGGTTCGAGTCACTTCTGGGGTGTGAGTTTTCAGTTGTATATAGTCCTGGGGACCATTCAGGCTTGTTTGCATTTGTGTTCCTCACGTGTGCCCCAAAAGAATGAGGTGATTTGATAAAATGCTATGCCCAAGATTACCATCCGAGTGCCGGCGGGGAAGTGGTTCATATAGCCTCGGCTATCACTTCCTTATGTCCGGTCGTGATGGTCAAGTGGATTAAGGCGTCCCTGTACATACCAGTTGTGGGAGTATGGGTTCGAGTCACTTCTGGGGTGTGAGTTTTCAGTTGTATATAGTCCTGGGGACCATTCAGGCTTGTTTGCATTTGTGTTCCTCACGTGTGCCCCAAAAGAATGAGGTGATTTGATAAAATGCTATGCCCAAGATTACCATCCGAGTGCCGGCGGGGAAGTGGTTCATATAGCCTCGGCTATCACTTCCTTATGTCCGGTCGTGATGGTCAAGTGGATTAAGGCGTCCCTGTACATACCAGTTGTGGGAGTATGGGTTCGAGTCACTTCTGGGGTGTGAGTTTTCAGTTGTATATAGTCCTGGGGACCATTCAGGCTTGTTTGCATTTGTGTTCCTCACGTGTGCCCCAAAAGAATGAGGTGATTTGATAAAATGCTATGCCCAAGATTACCATCCGAGTGCCGGCGGGGAAGTGGTTCATATAGCCTCGGCTATCACTTCCTTATGTCCGGTCGTGATGGTCAAGTGGATTAAGGCGTCCCTGTACATACCAGTTGTGGGAGTATGGGTTCGAGTCACTTCTGGGGTGTGAGTTTTCAGTTGTATATAGTCCTGGGGACCATTCAGGCTTGTTTGCATTTGTGTTCCTCACGTGTGCCCCAAAAGAATGAGGTGATTTGATAAAATGCTATGCCCAAGATTACCATCCGAGTGCCGGCGGGGAAGTGGTTCATATAGCCTCGGCTATCACTTCCTTATGTCCGGTCGTGATGGTCAAGTGGATTAAGGCGTCCCTGTACATACCAGTTGTGGGAGTATGGGTTCGAGTCACTTCTGGGGTGTGAGTTTTCAGTTGTATATAGTCCTGGGGACCATTCAGGCTTGTTTGCATTTGTGTTCCTCACGTGTGCCCCAAAAGAATGAGGTGATTTGATAAAATGCTATGCCCAAGATTACCATCCGAGTGCCGGCGGGGAAGTGGTTCATATAGCCTCGGCTATCACTTCCTTATGTCCGGTCGTGATGGTCAAGTGGATTAAGGCGTCCCTGTACATACCAGTTGTGGGAGTATGGGTTCGAGTCACTTCTGGGGTGTGAGTTTTCAGTTGTATATAGTCCTGGGGACCATTCAGGCTTGTTTGCATTTGTGTTCCTCACGTGTGCCCCAAAAGAATGAGGTGATTTGATAAAATGCTATGCCCAAGATTACCATCCGAGTGCCGGCGGGGAAGTGGTTCATATAGCCTCGGCTATCACTTCCTTATGTCCGGTCGTGATGGTCAAGTGGATTAAGGCGTCCCTGTACATACCAGTTGTGGGAGTATGGGTTCGAGTCACTTCTGGGGTGTGAGTTTTCAGTTGTATATAGTCCTGGGGACCATTCAGGCTTGTTTGCATTTGTGTTCCTCACGTGTGCCCCAAAAGAATGAGGTGATTTGATAAAATGCTATGCCCAAGATTACCATCCGAGTGCCGGCGGGGAAGTGGTTCATATAGCCTCGGCTATCACTTCCTTATGTCCGGTCGTGATGGTCAAGTGGATTAAGGCGTCCCTGTACATACCAGTTGTGGGAGTATGGGTTCGAGTCACTTCTGGGGTGTGAGTTTTCAGTTGTATATAGTCCTGGGGACCATTCAGGCTTGTTTGCATTTGTGTTCCTCACGTGTGCCCCAAAAGAATGAGGTGATTTGATAAAATGCTATGCCCAAGATTACCATCCGAGTGCCGGCGGGGAAGTGGTTCATATAGCCTCGGCTATCACTTCCTTATGTCCGGTCGTGATGGTCAAGTGGATTAAGGCGTCCCTGTACATACCAGTTGTGGGAGTATGGGTTCGAGTCACTTCTGGGGTGTGAGTTTTCAGTTGTATATAGTCCTGGGGACCATTCAGGCTTGTTTGCATTTGTGTTCCTCACGTGTGCCCCAAAAGAATGAGGTGATTTGATAAAATGCTATGCCCAAGATTACCATCCGAGTGCCGGCGGGGAAGTGGTTCATATAGCCTCGGCTATCACTTCCTTATGTCCGGTCGTGATGGTCAAGTGGATTAAGGCGTCCCTGTACATACCAGTTGTGGGAGTATGGGTTCGAGTCACTTCTGGGGTGTGAGTTTTCAGTTGTATATAGTCCTGGGGACCATTCAGGCTTGTTTGCATTTGTGTTCCTCACGTGTGCCCCAAAAGAATGAGGTGATTTGATAAAATGCTATGCCCAAGATTACCATCCGAGTGCCGGCGGGGAAGTGGTTCATATAGCCTCGGCTATCACTTCCTTATGTCCGGTCGTGATGGTCAAGTGGATTAAGGCGTCCCTGTACATACCAGTTGTGGGAGTATGGGTTCGAGTCACTTCTGGGGTGTGAGTTTTCAGTTGTATATAGTCCTGGGGACCATTCAGGCTTGTTTGCATTTGTGTTCCTCACGTGTGCCCCAAAAGAATGAGGTGATTTGATAAAATGCTATGCCCAAGATTACCATCCGAGTGCCGGCGGGGAAGTGGTTCATATAGCCTCGGCTATCACTTCCTTATGTCCGGTCGTGATGGTCAAGTGGATTAAGGCGTCCCTGTACATACCAGTTGTGGGAGTATGGGTTCGAGTCACTTCTGGGGTGTGAGTTTTCAGTTGTATATAGTCCTGGGGACCATTCAGGCTTGTTTGCATTTGTGTTCCTCACGTGTGCCCCAAAAGAATGAGGTGATTTGATAAAATGCTATGCCCAAGATTACCA
Source organism: Procambarus clarkii (assembly GCF_040958095.1). Lineage (NCBI taxonomy): Eukaryota > Metazoa > Arthropoda > Malacostraca > Decapoda > Cambaridae > Procambarus > Procambarus clarkii. The sequence continues at coordinate 29,928,578 of NC_091218.1, read as the reverse complement.
TCCGAGTGCCGGCGGGGAAGTGGTTCATATAGCCTCGGCTATCACTTCCTTATGTCCGGTCGTGATGGTCAAGTGGATTAAGGCGTCCCTGTACATACCAGTTGTGGGAGTATGGGTTCGAGTCACTTCTGGGGTGTGAGTTTTCAGTTGTATATAGTCCTGGGGACCATTCAGGCTTGTTTGCATATATATATATATATATATATATATATATATATATATTTATATATATATATATATATATATTTCGTATATATATACGCATTTATATTATGTATACGTATATGTATACGTATTTTCGTATATATATTCGTATATATTTACGTATATATATATATATATATTTCGTATATATTCGTATATATGTATATATAAATTCGTATATATAATTTTATCGTATATATGATATATATGATAGTATATATGATATGTATATATAATTCATACCCATGGACGGAAAATTCACAAAAACGTGGAAAACGGCAAAATATTGCCTAAATCGATGATATTTTGTTTAAATCACATGAAGGAAAAGGAGATGATAAACGTTAAAATATTGCTAAATTCGATGATTTTTCGTACGAAGCAAAATGCAAGAAAACTTGCTTAAAATGCAATATTATGCGAAATTCTGAGATTTGAAGGCCAAATCAGATATCGTGATACTACATGAAATAGTATTGAAATATTGGTAAAAATGAATATATTTACGTAATATCATACATGAAAAACGTGAAAAAAGTCACTATATAACCATATTTGAGGATTTTAACTTCAAATCATAGAGCGAGGTTTCGTATTATTTAGTTCCAAGAAAAGACATATGACAATGTTGTTTCCAATACAAATGATAAAAAACAATGTGTTTTCATTAGAATTAACTATAATGTTCTTGATTTTCCGTTTATATTAACGAGGGAAGATGTACACGTAAAACCGCTCTAATCCGGCTGAAACGTCGATATATGCAATATAAACCGAACTTCTCCCCTTTTCAACATCTTACTCAGTATTTTAACGAGAAACAAATAGATGATTGAAAATGAAGTATTTAAGGTTATTATCTAATGAATTATGTGTTTGCATCATTTTTATCGTATATATATGAATTAATACCCATGGACTGAAAATTCACAAAAACGTGGAAAACGGCAAAATATTGCCTAATTCGATGATATTTTGTTTAAATCACATGAAGGCAAAGGGGATGATAAACGTCAAAATATTGCTAAATTCGATGATTTTTCGTACGAAACAAAATGCAAGAAAACTTGCTTAAAATGCAATATTACGCGAAATTCTGAGATTTGAAGGGCAAATCACATATCATGATACTACATGAAATAGTATCGGAATATTGGTAAAAATGAATATATTTGTGTAATATCAAACTACATGATTAATGTGAAAAAGTTACTATTTTACTATATTTGAGGATTTTACCTTCAAATCATAGAGCGAGGTTTCGTATTATTTAGATCCAAGAAAAGACAATGTTGTTTCCAATACAAATGATAAAAATCAATGTGTTTTCATTAGAATTAACTAAAATGTTCCTGATTTTCCGTTTATATCACCGATGGAAGATGTACACGAAAACCGCTCTATTCCAGCTGAAACGTCGATATATGCAATAAGATCAGAACTTCTCCGCCTTTCAATATCTTACTCAGTATTTTAACGAGAAACAAATAGATGATTGAAAATGAAGTATTTAAGGTTATTATCTAATCAATTATGTGTTTGCATCATTTTTATCGTATATATATATGAATTCATACACATGGACGGAAAATTCACAAAAACGTGGAAAACGGCAAAATATTGCCTAAATCGATGATATTTTGTTTAAATCACATGAAGGAAAAGTAGATGATAAACGTTAAAATATTGCTAAATTCGATGATTTTTCGTACGAAGCAAAATGCAAGAAAACTTGCTTAAAATGCAATATTATGCGAAATTCTGAGATTTGAAGGCCAAATCACATATCATGATACTACATGAAATAGTATCGAAATATTGGTAAAAATGAATATATTTACGTAATATCATACATGAAAAACGTGAAAAAAGTCACTATATAACCATATTTGAGGATTTTAACTTCAAATCATAGAGCGAGGTTTCGTATTATTTAGTTCCAAGAAAAGACATATGACAATGTTGTTTCCAATACAAATGATAAAAAACAATGTGTTTTCATTAGAATTAACTATAATGTTCTTGATTTTCCGTTTATATTAACGAGGGAAGATGTACACGTAAAACCGCTCTAATCCGGCTGAAACGTCGATATATGCAATATAAACCGAACTTCTCCCCTTTTCAACATCTTACTCAGTATTTTAACGAGAAACAAATAGATGATTGAAAATGAAGTATTTAAGGTTATTATCTAATGAATTATGTGTTTGCATCATTTTTATCGTATATATATGAATTAATACCCATGGACTGAAAATTCACAAAAACGTGGAAAACGGCAAAATATTGCCTAATTCGATGATATTTTGTTTAAATCACATGAAGGCAAAGTGGATGATAAACGTCAAAATATTGCTAAATTCGATGATTTTTCGTACGAAACAAAATGCAAGAAAACTTGCTTAAAATGCAATATTACGCGAAATTCTGAGATTTGAAGGGCAAATCACATATCGTGATACTACATGAAATAGTATCGGAATATTGGTAAAAATGGATATATTTGTGTAATATCAAACTACATGATTAACGTGAAAAAGTTACTATTTTACCATATTTGAGGATTTTACCTTCAAATCATAGAGCGAGGTTTCGTATTATTTAGATCCAAGAAAAGACAATGTTGTTTCCAATACAAATGATAAAAATCAATGTGTTTTCATTAGAATTAACTAAAATGTTCCTGATTTTCCGTTTATATCACCGATGGAAGATGTACACGAAAACCGCTCTATTCCAGCTGAAACGTCGATATATGCAATAAGATCAGAACTTCTCCGCCTTTCAATATCTTACTCAGTATTTTAACGAGAAACAAATAGATGATTGAAAATGAAGTATTTAAGGTTATTATCTAATCAATTATGTGTTGAAAATTATGTGTTGAAGATATTGAAAAGGGGAGAAGTTCGGTTTTTATTGCATATATCGACGTTTCAGCCGGATTAGAGCGGTTTTACGTGTACATCTTCCATGGTTAATATAAACGGAAAATCAAGAACATTATAGTCAATTCTAATGAAAACACATTGTTTTTTATCATTTGTATTGGAAAAAACATTGTCATATGTCTTTTCTTGGATCTAAATAATACGAAACATCGCTCTATGATTTGAAGTTAAAATCCTCAAATATATTTTCCACGTTTTTCCACGTTTTTGTGAATTTTCAGTCAATGGGTATTAATAGTGACTTTTATATAGTGACTTTTTTCACGTTTTTCATGTAGTTTGATATTACGTATATATATTCATTTTTAAAAATATATTTCGATACTATTTCATGTAGTATCACGATATGTGATTTGGCCTTCAAATCTCAGAATTTCGCATAATATTGCATTTTAAGCAAGTTTTCTTGCATTTTGCTTCGTACGAAAAATCATCGAATTTACCAATATTTTAACGTTTATCATCTCCTTTTCCTTCATGTGATTTAAACAAAATGTCATCGATTTAGGCAATATTTTGCCGTTTTCCACGTTTTTGTGAATTTTCCGTCCATGGGTATGAATTCATATATATATTCTATAAAAATGATGCAAACACATAATTGATTAGATAATAACCTTAAATACTTCATTTTCAATCATCTATTTGTTTCTCGTTAAAATACTGAGTAAGATATTGAAAAGGGGAGAAGTTCGGTTTTTATTGCATATATCGACGTTTCAGCCGGATTAGAGCGGTTTTACGTGTACATCTTCCATCGTTAATATAAACGGAAAATCAAGAACATTATAGTTAATTCTAATGAAAACACATTGTTTTTTATCATTTGTATTGGAAACAACATTGTCATGTCTTTTCTTGGATCTAAATAATACGAAACCTCGCTCAATGATTTGAAGTTAAAATCCTCAAATATGGTTATATAGTGACTTTTTTCACGTTTTTCATGTAGTTTGATATTACGTAAATATATTCATTTTTACCAATATTTCGATACTATTTCATGTAGTATAACGATATGTAATTTGGCCTTCAAATCTCAGAATTTCGCATAATATTGCATTTTCAGCAAGTTTTCTTGCATTTTGTTTCGTACGAAAAATCATCGAAATTAGCAATATTTTAACGTTTATCATCTCCTTTTCCTTCATGTGATTTAAACAAAATATCATCGAATTAGGCAATATTTTGCCGTTTTCCACGTTTTTGTGAATTTTCCGTCCATGGGTATTAATTCATATATATACGATAAAAATGATGCAAACACATAATTGATTAGATAATAACCTTAAATACTTCATTTTCAATCATCTATTTGTTTCTCGTTAAAATACTGAGTAAGATATTGAAAGGCGGAGAAGTTCTGATCTTATTGCATATATCGACGTTTCAGCTGGAATAGAGCGGTTTTCGTGTACATCTTCCATCGGTGATATAAACGGAAAATCAGGAACATTTTAGTTAATTCTAATGAAAACACATTGATTTTTATCATTTGTATTGGAAACAACATTGTCTTTTCTTGGATCTAAATAATACGAAACCACGCTCTATGATTTGAAGGTAAAATCCTCAAATATGGTAAAATAGTAACTTTTTCACGTTAATCATGTAGTTTGATATTACACAAATATATTCATTTTTACCAATATTCCGATACTATTTCATGTAGTATCACGATATGTGATTTGCCCTTCAAATCTCAGAATTTCGCGTAATATTGCATTTTAAGCAAGTTTTCTTGCATTTTGTTTCGTACGAAAAATCATCGAATTTAGCAATATTTTGACGTTTATCATCCCCTTTTCCTTCATGTGATTTAAACAAAATATCATCGAATTAGGCAATATTTTGCCGTTTTCCACGTTTTTGTGAATTTTCAGTCCATGGGTATTAATTCATATATATACGATAAAAATGATGCAAACACATAATTGATTAGATAATAACCTTAAATACTTCATTTTCAATCATCTATTTGTTTCTCGTTAAAATACTGAGTAAGATGTTGAAAAGGGGAGAAGTTCGGTTTTTATTGCATATATCGACGTTTCAGCCGGATTAGAGCGGTTTTACGTGTACATCTTCCCTCGTTAATATAAACGGAAAATCAAGAACATTATAGTTAATTCTAATGAAAACACATTGTTTTTTATCATTTGTATTGGAAACAACATTGTCATATGTCTTTTCTTGGATCTAAATAATACGAAACCTCGCTCTATGATTTGAAGGTAAAATCCTCAAATATGGTAAAATAGTAACTTTTTCACGTTAATCATGTAGTTTGATATTACACAAATATATTCATTTTTACTAATATTCCGATACTATTTCATGTAGTATCACGATATGTGATTTGCCCTTCAAATCTCAGAATTTCGCGTAATATTGCATTTTAAGCAAGTTTTCTTGCATTTTGTTTCGTACGAAAAATCATCGAATTTAGCAATATTTTGACGTTTATCATCCCCTTTTCCTTCATGTGATTTAAACAAAATATCATCGAATTAGGCAATATTTTGCCGTTTTCCACGTTTTTGTGAATTTTCAGTCCATGGGTATTAATTCATATATATACGATAAAAATGATGCAAACACATAATTGATTAGATAATAACCTTAAATACTTCATTTCCAATCATCTATTTGTTTCTCGTTAAAATACTGAGTAAGATGTTGAAAAGGGGAGAAGTTCGGTTTTTATTGCATATATCGACGTTTCAGCCGGATTAGAGTGGTTTTACGTGTACATCTTCCCTCGTTAATATAAACGGAAAATCAAGAACATTATAGTTAATTCTAATGAAAACACATTGTTTTTTATCATTTGTATTGGAAACAACATTGTCATATGTCTTTTCTTGGAACTAAATAATACGAAACCTCGCTCTATGATTTGAAGTTAAAATCCTCAAATATGGTTATATAGTGACTTTTTTCACGTTTTTCATGTATGATATTACGTAAATATATTCATTTTTACCAATATTTCGATACTATTTCATGTAGTATCACGATATGTGATTTGGCCTTCAAATCTCAGAATTTCGCATAATATTGCATTTTAAGCAAGTTTTCTTGCATTTTGCTTCGTACGAAAAATCATCGAATTTAGCAATATTTTAACGTTTATCATCTCCTTTTCCTTCATGTGATTTAAACAAAATATCATCGATTTTGGCAATATTTTGCCGTTTTCCACGTTTTTGTGAATTTTCCGTCCATGGGTATGAATTCATATATACATACGATTAAAATGATGCAAACACATAATTGATTAGATAATAACCTTAAATACTTCATTTTCAATCATCTATTTGTTTCTCGTTAAAATATTGAGTAGAATATTGAAAAGGGGAGAAGTTCGGTTTTTATTGCATATATCGACGTTTCAGCCGGATTTGAGCGGTTTTACGTGTACATCTTCCATCGTTAATATAAACGGAAAATCAAGAACATTATAGTTAATTCTAATGAAAACACATTGTTTTTTATCATTTGTATTGGAAACAACATTGTCATATGTCTTTTCTTGGATCTAAATAATACGAAACCTCGCTCTATGATTTGAAGTTAAAATCCTCAAATATATTTTCCACGTTTTTCCACGTTTTTGTGAATTTTCAGTCCATGGGTATTAATAGTGACTTTTATATAGTGATTTTTTTCACGTTTTTCATGTAGTTTGATATTACGTATATATATTCATTTTTAAAAATATATTTCGATACTATTTTATGTAGTATCACGATATGTGATTTGGCCTTCAAATCTCAGAATTTCGCATAATATTGCATTTTAAGCACGTTTTCTTACATTTTGCTTCGTACGAAAAATCATCGAATTTAGCAATATTTTAACGTTTATCATCTCCTTTTCCTTCATGCGATTTAAACAAAATATCATCGATTTAGGCAATATTTTGCCGTTTTCCACGTTTTTGTGAATTTTCCGTCCATGGGTATGAATTCATATATATATACGATAAAAATGATGCAAACACATAATTGATTAGATAATAACCTTAAATACTTCATTTTCAATCATCTATTTGTTTCTCGTTAAAATACTGAGTAAGATATTGAAAAGGGGAGAAGTTCGGTTTTTATTGCATATATCGACGTTTCAGCCGGATTAGAGCGGTTTTACGTGTACATCTTCCATCGTTAATATAAACGGAAAATCAAGAACATTATAGTTAATTCTAATGAAAACACATTGTTTTTTATCATTTGTATTGGAAACAACATTGTCATATGTCTTTTCTTGGATCTAAATAATACGAAACCTCGCTCTATGATTTGACGTTAAAATCCTCAAAAATATTTTCCACGTTTTTCCACGTTTTTGTGAATTTTCAGTCCATGGGTATTAATAGTGACTTTTATATAGTGACTTTTTTCACGTTTTTCATGTAGTTTGATATTACGTATATATATTCATTTTTACCAATATTTCAATACTATTTTATGTAGTATCACGATATGTGATTTGGCCTTCAAATCTCAGAATTTCGCATAATATTGCATTTTAAGCAAGTTTTCTTGCATTTTGTTTCGTACGAAAAATCATCGAATATAGCAATATTTTGACGTTTATCATCTCCTTTTCCTTCATGTGATTTAAACAAAATATCATCGAATTAGGCAATATTTTGCCGTTTTCCACGTTTTTGTGAATTTTCCGTCCATGGGTATGAATTCATATATATATACGATAAAAATTATGCAAACACATAATTGATTAGATAATAACCTTAAATACTTCATTTTCAATCATCTATTTGTTTCTCGTTAAAATACTGAGTAAGATATTGAAAAGGGGAGAAGTTCAGTTTTTATTGCATATATTGACGTTTCAGCCGGATTAGAGCGGTTTTACGTGTACATCTTTCATCGTTAATGTGGGTACCGACCTGTGAGATTTATATTTATTTAATTTATATGAATTTATATTTACGTTAATTTATATACTTCGATAGCAATTTGTATAATGATAAGTGGACTGTATTTCTGCAATAATCTCTTAATCTCACAAATCGATCCTCTACACATTAGGGGGGGGTTTATTAGTTTATATATATGCAGCCAATCATACTACAGAATTAACTACATACATTGAAGAGGTTCCTTATCTTATAGTACAGCAGGTTAGTCCACCAGGTATAACTAGGGTGTAGACACCAAATTATCCTCTTTGAGGCAGCTTCCATCACCCAGTAACTGGTGCACAAAATCTTCCTCGTCTTGACCTGTCAAAAGTGCGCTAGCTGAGAAGCCAGAATCCTATATATGACAAGCTATATCAGAGAAAACACTATACAGTACATGGAACAATAAAGACCTGGCTTAATTACCTTTAGTATGAGGCGATTTCGCGTTCTAACCGGCTAACCCTACCCAATGACATTAATGGCCACTAATGATAGATAATGGGTTTCGGAAAGAACACTTAACTTGATATGTAGACAACGTGTTGAAAAATGGTACACCTTTGGTTTCCATAACACTACGTCCAAGTAAATTTAACAGGAGCCGAATTTGCTCCCGTGTGAGCCTCTGGTCTCAATATATAAACAATGGCTGCCCTCCTTCCTCACTCTGACGCCTGGCTTACATTGTCCACATGTCAGAAAGTGATAGAAGGGTCACATTTACTCTACATTAATATTGATAATTAAGTTAATTTATATAAGATGTTTTTATGATGGTAAAGTCCAAAGACTAATGTATTTAAGAATAATTCCCAGCAGAATAGCTGGTGAATTATAATAGTATGTGGTGATGATATCCCGTTTTCTATAGACGGTAATTCCACTACAAGTTACGTTTTCTATGGGTAACTTGTTTATACAACACAGCTATTATCTGTATGATTATTAAATGGTGTCGGATTTCCGACATAATTCCCCAGGGGGCTGCTCACGGGTCGAAGTCCTATTTAGAACAGACGAACCGATACTCCTCCTTCGAATTATTTGATTAATTTGATTGTTAGTAGTTAGTAATCACACATTTGTGCGTCTGTTCGTACAGGACGGATGTCCCGTACTAGAGTTGCAGGGGTTAGAAGTCTAATGCGATTTCATTTCCCTGTCAACTCTTGAAAGGCTAATATTCAAGCCTTATTACATATTATTTAACCCAGAAGACTGGATGTGATCAAGTACTACAGTCAAGTATGATTCAGGGACTGCAGTGAGATCAGTGACATTAGATATAACTTGAAGTTGTTCAGGTAACTGGTCACTGATATATAAACACTGAGGCCCATGGAATACATCTTGATTAAATAATAAATGTATCAAATCAGTCATCAGATTTATTGGGGTTTAATTTAGTTAATTGATTCAGAAGATTGAATAGCTCATCATTAAAGTAAAGTATGGTTCTGAGGACTGCAGTGGGTTCAGTGACATTGGTCGCAGTGACTTGTAGCTGTTTTAGCTACTGTTCACTGATTTGCCACTGAGGCCTCATGAACTCATCTTCAGCTTTAAATGATGATACTAACATCAACCTCTGTTGGTATAGTCAGCTGTAATCTCCTTAGTATAATGCTACTGGAGAAATATAATCAGCTGACAAATTTAGATTTCTATTGGTATTGTTTTATCTGCAGGCATAGGTCTCCTCAGGCTTGATACTGGGCCTGAGAGTAATTTACCTCCTGCAGAGTTTAACATGGTTATACCCTGATATTTAGTAGGGCTACCGATGAATCGATGACAATAGTCTGTCCCTACAAGGAGACCGAAGTCGGTGAGGTGATCAGACTTAATATTATCTGCCAATTTTATTCCTCTATTTCTCAGGAATTTGGCTGTTGCTCTCAGACCTTGAACTTGTAGGTCTACTGGTATTTTGTCCACCACAATGGCTTGTACTCGACAGACGTACCTGCCTAAACGTACTGATGGTTGTACCACCTGGTAGACTTGAGGTCCTGCATCTGTTACAAACCCTGAGATGTTGAATGACATCTGGGCTACAGGCCTTAATTGTAATTCATCTGCCAGCTTTTTAGTAATATATGTTCTCTGGGATCCTTGGTCAAACAACCCACGGGTATGGACCTTGGCCCTCTTATTCAGGATGGTAATTTGGGCAGTAGGCAAAGTCGTATTACCTTTAGACTTTGCCGATTGGACACTCTTTGTTGTTGCACCTTGCAGTACTGTACTGTGGTGGGAATGCTATCTTCCACCTTGGGGTTTGGAGACGTTGTTTTGGTGTCTCTGCACAATGCTGCATGGTGCTGACCTTTGTTACACCTATTACAAGGGTGTAATTGGGTATCACAATCCTTGATGTTATGTTTCCTGAGGCACCTCGTGCAATGTGCAAATCTTTGAGTCGCTCAACACGGGCGTCACTATCAGGAAAATTAGAGCAGTGGTACATGAATGTTTCTCAGTGCAGAACAAACATGTTCCATAGCTTCCAGTACCCTTTGGTGTCACGTTCTTGGATGACACAGTAACTATAGGCTTGGAGGGTCCCACTGCATATACGCCCACACTGCCACTGTTCCACTTTGGTGTTGAATTATATTGTCTAGATGATTTGGAGTACCTTTGGTACTCTGTGGTTTACTATTATTGGTTTCTGAGGGTTACTTGGTGTTTTAATTTGTCATGTGTTCGTAATTGATGAACTACTGACTTTAAACCTTCAGATATTTCATTCATGGATAAGATGCTTTTATTGTAATGAGCACTCATTTGTCTCAATATGTCCCTAGGTATTTCTCCTGGACAATTATTTTCAAGACCCACTCAGCCCCGTTTGTATCTGCTGTCAGGCTGAGGGCATTGATCAATGATTCTACCTCCAGCTTGAAGACTTGGAGTGAATCAGCTGAAGCCTCCGGTGGGGGTAAATGCAACAGCTCATGAACTAAATGTGATGTTCTTACTTTGGATCAGCATAATTATCCTTGAGGAGTTTTACTGCCAGATCATAGCCGTCATTAGTTAATCTCAGATGGGATACTACTGTTTTAGCCTCACCTGATAATTGGCCTTGCAAATAAGAGAATTTACTACTCTTTGGTAAAGATTGTTTTGAGTCTACAAGGTCAACGAATTTGTTCCAAAATTCGTCCCAATCTTCCTCATCTTTTCCTGAGAAAGTGGGTAAATTAATTGGAGGGAGTCGAGCTTCTGCTGACTCGTATTAGATGCAACTGTTGTTGTTGTTGCTGTTGCCTTGTTCTGGCAATTAATTTGACATAAGGCTGTAACGTGGCCTGAGTGTGATCTTCATAATTCGCAAGATCAACCATAATGTCGTCTATTTCTGTTTCTGATAAATTAGTGTTGGCAAGTTCAGCCACATAGTTGCTATTTGGCATTTGATTTGCTCAAATTTACCTGCAGCTGCTTGATAATAGCTTTCTAGGTCAGCATAATCAACTGTTGATTGTTGTGACAAATCTTCACATTTCTTGATCTGTCTTGTTAAGGCCTTTAAGACCTGCAAGGGTTCTTTTCATTCTCCTGCATTATCCATACTGGCTAGTTGGTGAAGCCTTGTGGGACTTGTACTTGGGCTGCTCATAATACTGAACAAACACTAATGGTAGGGTAAATTCTGCACTCACTAGGCAATAATCCTACCTCTACTAGAGGTTAGCACTTAAAATTAATACACATTATATATATACAATCATACACACTAATGATTTGAGTGATAAACCAGTGTCACTGGAAGTACCTTTAGGATAGCTCTTCTATATCACCCTAGGATGGTAGAGACACTAATTAATCACTCAAAGGTGTAATGATCATAAGTAAATTATTATATATACAACTAAACTCGAGTTGATAAAAATTACACCCAAAATAGGGTCTGCACCATTCATTAATGGTGTTAGGTTGATCAATATAGTACAACTGACTATTGTAATAATGGGACTAGGATGAACAATAATAGTTCAACTAGTCATATCCTACCCTGTTGTGGGTTGGCAATTAGTAAATATTATACTGTGATCACTAGTGCAATATATATTAAATAATTCTCTATCTTGGAGAAATAATATACAATTATTGATAATAGCCTCTTAATTAGCCTCTATGAAACTTCTAATATTATCTAGAAGTATTAAATATTATTAGTGACCTCGCGAAATAAAGTCCACAAAATTCGTAGATAATCTCTCGCGAAATGTAACACCACGAAATCCGTGAACAATCTCGCGACACAGTCACTAATTTGGCTGGCTTCAATATTAGCGCTGTCATTTCACAGAATAACACGCCACCAAATCTGGTGGTGTACATGAAACCGCTGACGAAGCCAGATCTGAACTGAGCGGGGCTCGTGACTCGCACGAGTCAACGCCGCCGTCTTGACTGGCTTTGTTTAAATAACACTGCACTAGTATATTTAATGAATCCACTGGTTAACTGGTTCATCCGGTACTAAGATGACCAAATGTGGGTTCAAAGGATCAAATAATCCGTCATCCGGTTCGAAGATGACCAAATAATGTGGGAACCGACCTGTGAGATTTATATTTATTTAATTTATATGAATTTATATTTACGTTAATTTATATACTTCGATAGCAATTTGTATAATGATAAGTGGACTGTATTTCTGCAATAATCTCTAATCTCACAAATCGATCCTCTACACATTAGGGGGGGGTTTATTAGTTTATATATATGCAGCCAATCAACTACAGAATTAACTACATACATTGAAGAGGTTCCTTATCTTATAGTACAGCAGGTTAGTCCACCAGGTATAACTAGGGTGTAGACACCAAATTATCCTCTTTGAGGTAGCTTCCATCACCCAGTAACTGGTGCACAAATCTTCCTCGTCTTGACCTGTCAAAAGTGCGCTAGCTGTGAAGCCAGAATCCTATATATGACAAGCTATATCAGAGAAAACACTATACAGTACATGGAACATAAAGACCTGGCTTAATTACCTTTAGTATGAGGCGATTTCGCGTTCTAACCGGCTACCCTACCAATGACATTAATGGCCACTAATGATAGATAATGGGTTTCGGAAGAACACTTAACTTGATATGTAGACAACGTGTTGAAATGGTACACCTTTGGTTTCCATAACACTACGTCCAAGTAAATTTAACAGGAGCCGAATTTGCTCCCGTGTGAGCCTCTGGTCTCAATATATAAACAATGGCTGCCCTCCTTCCTCACTCTGACGCCTGGCTTACATTGTCCACATGTCAGAAAGTGATAGAAGGGTCACATTTACTCTACTTAATATTGATAATTAAGTTAATTTATATAAGATGTTTTTATGATGGTAAAGTCCAAAGACTAATGTATTAAAGAATAATTCCCAGCAGAATAGCTGGTGAATTATAATAGTATGTGGTGATGATATCCCGTTTTCTATAGACGGTAATTCCACTACAAGTTACGTTTTCTATGGATAACTTGTTTATACAACACAGCTATTATCTGTATGATTATTAAATGGTGTCGGATTTTCCGACAGTTAATATAAACGGAAAATCAAGAACATTATAGTTAATTCTAATGAAAACACATTGTTTTTTATCATTTGTATTGGAAACAACATTGTCATATGTCTTTTCTTGGATCTAAATAATACGAAACCTCGCTCTATGATTTGACGTTAAAATCCTCAAAAATATTTTCCACGTTTTTCCACGTTTTTGTGAATTTTCAGTCCATGGGTATTAATAGTGACTTTTATATAGTGACTTTTTTCACGTTTTTCATGTAGTTTGATATTACGTATATATATTCATTTTTACCAATATTTCGATACTATTTTATGTTGTATCACGATATGTGATTTGGCCTTCAAATCTCAGAATTTCGCATAATATTGCATTTTAAGCAAGTTTTCTTGCATTTTGATTCGTACGAAAAATCATCGAATATAGCAATATTTTGACGTTTATCATCTCCTTTTCCTTCATGTGACTTAAACAAAATATCATCGAATTAGGCAATATTTTGCCGTTTTCCACGTTTTTGTGAATTTTCAATCCATGGGTTTTAATTCATATATATACGATAAAAATGATGCAAACACATAATTGATTAGATAATAACCTTAAATACTTCATTTTCAATGAACTATTTCTTTCTCGTTAAAATACTGAGTAAGATATTGAAAGGCGGAGAAGTTCTGATTTTATTGCATATATCGACGTTTCAGCCGGAATAGAGCGGTTTTCGTGTACATCTTCCATCGGTAATATAAACGGAAAATCAGGAACATTTTAGTTAATTCTAATGAAAACACATTGATTTTTATCATTTGTATTGGAAACAACATTGTCATATGTCTTTTCTTGGATCTAAATAATACGAAACCTCGCTCTATGATTTGAAGGTAAAATCCTCAAATATGGTGAAATAGTAATTTTTCATGTAATCATGTAGTTTGATATTACACAAATATATTCATTTTTACCAATATTCCGATACTATTTCATGTAGTATCACGATATGTGATTTGCCCTTCAAATCTCAGAATTTCGTGTAATATTGCATTTTAAGCAAGTTTTCTTGCATTTTGTTTCGTACGAAAAATCATCGAATTTAGCAATATTTTGACGTTTATCATCCCCTTTTCGTTCATGTGATTTAAACAAAATATCATCGAATTAGGCAATATTTTGCCGTTTTTCTACGTTTTTTGAATTTTCAGTCCATGGGTATTAATTCATATATATACGATAAAAATGATGCAAACACATAATTGATTAGATAATAACCTTAAATACTTCATTTTCAATCATATATTTGTTTCTCGTTAAAATACTGAGTAAGATGTTGAAAAGGGGAGAAGTTCGGTTTTCATTGCATATATCGACGTTTCAGCCGGATTAGAGCGGTTTTACGTGTACATCTTTCCTCGTTAATATAAACGGAAAATCAAGAACATTATAGTTAATTCTAATGAAAACACATTGTTTTTTATCATTTGTATTGGAAACAACATTGTCATATGTCTTTTCTTGGAACTAAATAATACGAAACCTCGCTCTATGATTTGAAGTTAAAATCCTCAAATATGGTTATATAGTGACTTTTTCACGTTTTTCATGTATGATATTACGTAAATATATTCATTTTTACCAATATTTCGATACTATTTCATGTAGTATCACGATATGTGATTTGGCCTTCAAATCTCAGAATTTCGCATAATATTGCATTTTACGCAAGTTTTCTTGCATTTTGCTTCGTACGAAAAATCATCGAATTTAGCAATATTTTAACGTTTATCATCTCCTTTTCCTTCATGTGATTTAAACAAAATATCATCGATTTAGGCAATATTTTGCCCTTTTCCACTTTTTTGTGAATTTTCCGTCCATGGGTATGAATTCATATATATATACGATAAAAATGATGCAAACACATAATTGATTAGATAATAACCTTAAATACTTCATTTTCAATCATATATTTGTTTCTCGTTAAAATACTGAGTAAGATGTTGAAAAGGGGAGAAGTTCGGTTTTCATTGCATATATCGACGTTTCAGCCGGATTAGAGCGGTTTTACGTGTACATCTTCCCTCGTTAATATAAACGGAAAATCAAGAACATTATAGTTAATTCTAATGAAAACACATTGTTTTTTATCATTTGTATTGGAAACAACATTGTCATATGTCTTTTCTTGGAACTAAATAATACGAAACCTCGCTCTATGATTTGAAGTTAAAATCCTCAAATATGGTTATATAGTGACTTTTTTCACGTTTTTCATGTATGATATTACGTAAATATATTCATTTTTACCAATATTTCGATACTATTTCATGTAGTATCACGATATGTGATTTGGCCTTCAAATCTCAGAATTTCGCATAATATTGCATTTTAAGCAAGTTTTCTTGCATTTTGTTTCGTACGAAAAATCATCGAAATTAGCAATATTTTAACGTTCATCATCTCCTTTTCCTTCATGTGATTTAAACAAAATATCATCAAATTAGGCAATATTTTGCCGTTTTCCACGTTTTTGTGAATTTTCCGTCCATGGGTATTACTTCATATATATACGATAAAAATGATGCAAAACACATAATTGATTAGATAATAACCTTAAATACTTCATTTTCAATCATCTATTTGTTTCTCGTTAAAATACTGAGTAAGATATTGAAAGGCGGAGAAGTTCTGATTTTATTGCATATATCGACGTTTCAGCTGTAATAGAGCGGTTTTCGTGTACATCTTCCATCGGTGATATAAACGGAAAATCAGGAACATTTTAGTTAATTCTAATGAAAACACATTGATTTTTGTCATTTGTATTGGAAACAACATTGTCTTTTCTTGGATCTAAATAATACGAAACCTCGCTCTATGATTTGAAGGTAAAATCATCAAATATTGTAAAATAGTAACTTTTTCACGTTAATCATGTAGTTTGATATTACACAAATATATTCATTTTTACCAATATTCCGATACTATTTCATGTAGTATCACGATATGTGATTTGCCCTTCAAATCTCAGAATTTCGCGTAATATTGCATTTTAAGCAAGTTTTCTTGCATTTTGTTTCGTACGAAAAATCATCGAATTTAGCAATATTTTGACGTTTATCATCCCCTTTTCCTTCATGTGATTTAAACAAAATATCATCGAATTAGGCAATATTTTGCCGTTTTCCACGTTTTTGTGAATTTTCAGTCCATGGGTATTAATTCATATATATTCGATAAAAATGATGCAAACACATAATTGATTAGATAATAACCTTAAATACTTCATTTTCAATCATCTATTTGTTTCTCGTTAAAATACTGAGTAAGATGTTGAAAAGGGGAGAAGTTCGGTTTTTATTGCATATATCGACGTTTCAGCCGGATTAGAGCGGTTTTACGTGTACATCTTCCCTCGTTAATATAAACGGAAAATCAAGAACATTATAGTTAATTCTAATGAAAACACATTGTTTTTTATCATTTGTATTGGAAACAACATTGTCATATGTCTTTTCTTGGATCTAAATAATACGAAACCTCGCTCTATGATTTGAAGGTAAAATCCTCAAATATGGTAAAATAGTAACTTTTTCACGTTAATCATATAGTTTGATATTACACAAATATATTCATTTTTACCAATATTCCGATACTATTTCATGTAGTATCACGATATGTGATTTGCCCTTCAAATCTCAGAATTTCGCGTAATATTGCATTTTAAGCAAGTTTTCTTGCATTTTGTTTCGTACGAAAAATCATCCAATTTAGCAATATTTTGACGTTTATCATCCCCTTTTCTTTCATGTGATTTAAACAAAATATCATCGAATTAGGCAATATTTTGCCGTTTTCCACGTTTTTGTGAATTTTCAGTCCATGGGTATTAATTCATATATATACGATAAAAATGATGCAAACACATAATTGATTAGATAATAGCCTTAAATACTTAATTTTCAATCAATATTTGTTTCTCGTTAAAATACTGAGTAAGATGTTGAAAAGGGGAGAAGTTCGGTTTTTATTGCATATATCGACGTTTCAGCCGGATTAGAGCGGTTTTACGTGTACATCTTCCCTCGTTAATATAAACGGAAAATCAAGAACATTATAGTTAATTCTAATGAAAACACATTGTTTTTTATCATTTGTATTGGAAACAACATTGTCATATGTCTTTTCTTGGAACTAAATAATACGAAACCTCGCACTATGATTTGAAGTTAAAATCCTCAAATATGGTTATATAGTGACTTTTTTCACGTTTATCATGTATGATATTACGTAAATATATTCATTTTTACCAATATTTCGATACTATTTCATGTAGTATCACGATATGTGATTTGGCCTTCAAATCTCAGAATTTCGCATAATATTGCATTTTAAGCAAGTTTTCTTGCATTTTGTTTCGTACGAAAAATCATGGAATATAGCAATATTTTGACGTTTATCATCTCCTTTTCCTTCATGTGATTTAAACAAAATATCATCGAATTAGGCAATATTTTGCCGTTTTCCACGTTTTTGTGAATTTTCAGTCCATGGGTATTAATTCATATATATACGATAAAAATGATGCAAACACATAATTGATTAGATAATAACCTTAAATACTTCATTTTCAATGAACTATTTCTTTCTCGTTAAAATACTGAGTAAGATATTGAAAGGCGGAGAAGTTCTGATTTTATTGCATATATCGACGTTTCAGCCGGAATAGAGCGGTTTTCGTGTACATCTTCCATCGGTAATAAAAACGGAAAATCAGGAACATTTTAGTTAATTCTAATGAAAACACATTGATTTTTATCATTTGTATTGGAAACAACATTGTCATATGTCTTTTCTTGGATCTAAATAATACGAAACCTCGCTCTATGATTTGAAGTTAAAATCTTCAAATATGGTTATATAGTGACTTTTTTCACGTTTTTCATGTAGTTTGATATTACGTAAATATATTCATTTTTACCAATATTTCGATACTATTTCATGTAGTATCACGATATGTGATTTGGCCTTCAAATCTCAGAATTTCGCATAATATTGCATTTTAAGCAAGTTTTCTTGCATTTTGTTTCGTACGAAAAATCATCGAATTTAGCAATATTTTGACGTTTATCATCCCCTTTGCCTTCATGTGATTTAAACAAAATATCATCGAATTAGGCAATATTTTGCCGTTTTCCACGTTTTTGTGAATTTTCAGTCCATGGGTATTAATTCATATATATACGATAAAAATGATGCAAACACATAATTCATTAGATAATAACCTTAAATACTTCATTTTCAATCATCTATTTGTTTCTCGTTAAAATACTGAGTAAGATGTTGAAAAGGGGAGAAGTTCGGTTTTTATTGCATATATCGACGTTTCAGCCGGATTAGAGCGGTTTTACGTGTACATCTTCCCTCGTTAATATAAACGGAAAATCAAGAACATTATAGTTAATTCTAATGAAAACACATTGTTTTTTATCATTTGTATTGGAAACAACATTGTCATATGTCTTTTCATGGAACTAAATAATACGAAACCTCGCTCTATGATTTGAAGTTAAAATCCTCAAATATGGTTATATAGTGACTTTTTTCACGTTTTTCATGTATGATATTACGTAAATATATTCATTTTTACCAATATTTCGATACTATTTCATGTAGTATCACGATATCTGATTTGGCCTTCAAATCTCAGAATTTCGCATAATATTGCATTTTAAGCAAGTTTTCTTGCATTTTGCTTCGTACGAAAAATCATCGAATTTAGCAATATTTTAACGTTTATCATCTCCTTTTCCTTCATGTGATTTAAACAAAATATCATCGATTTAGGCAATATTTTGCCGTTTTCCACGTTTTTGTGAATTTTCCGTCCATGTGTATGAATTCATATATATATACGATAAAAATGATGCAAACACATAATTGATTAGATAATAACCTTAAATACTTCATTTTCAATCATCTATTTGTTTCTCGTTAAAATACTGAGTAAGATATTGAAAAGGGGAGAAGTTCGGTTTTTATTGCATATATCGACGTTTCAGCCGGATTAGAGCGGTTTTACGTGTACATCTTCCATCGTTAATATAAACGGAAAATCAAGAACATTATAGTTAATTCTAATGAAAACACATTGTTTTTTATCATTTGTATTGGAAACAACATTGTCATATGTCTTTTCTTGGATCTAAATAATAAGAAACCTCGCTCTATGATTTGACGTTAAAATCCTCAAAAATATTTTCCACGTTTTTCCACGTTTTTGTGAATTTTCAGTCCATGGGTATTAATAGTGACTTTTATATAGTGACTTTTTTCACGTTTTTCATGTAGTTTGATATTACGTATATATATTCATTTTTACCAATATTTCGATACTATTTCATGTAGTATCACGATATGTGATTTGGCCTTCAAATCTCAGAATTTCGCATAATATTGCATTTTAAGCAAGTTTTCTTGCATTTTGTTTCGTACGAAAAATCATCGAATATAGCAATATTTTGACGTTTATCATCTCCTTTTCCTTCATGTGATTTAAACAAAATATCATCGAATTAGGCAATATTTTGCCGTTTTCCACGTTTTTGTGAATTTTCAGTCCATGGGTTTTAATTCATATATATACGATAAAAATGATGCAAACACATAATTGATTAGATAATAACCTTAAATACTTCATTTTCAATGAACTATTTCTTTCTCGTTAAAATACTGAGTAAGATATTGAAAGGCGGAGAAGTTCTGATTTTATTGCATATATCGACGTTTCAGCCGGAATAGAGCGGTTTTCGTGTACATCTTCCATCGGTAATAAAAACGGAAAATCAGGAACATTTTAGTTAATTCTAATGAAAACACATTGATTTTTATCATTTGTATTGGAAACAACATTGTCATATGTCTTTTCTTGGATCTAAATAATACGAAACCTCGCTCTATGATTTGAAGGTAAAATCCTCAAATATGGTAAAATAGTAATTTTTCACGTTAATCATGTAGTTTGATATTACACAAATATATTCATTTTTACCAATATTCCGATACTATTTCATGTAGTATCACGATATGTGATTTGCCCTTCAAATCTCAGAATTTCGTGTAATATTGCATTTTAAGCAAGTTTTCTTGCATTTTGTTTCGTACGAAAAATCATCGAATTTAGCAATATTTTGACGTTTATCATCCCCTTTTCGTTCATGTGATTTAAACAAAATATCATCGAATTAGGCAATATTTTGCCGTTTTTCTACGTTTTTTGAATTTTCAGTCCATGGGTATTAATTCATATATATACGATAAAAATGATGCAAACACATAATTGATTAGATAATAACCTTAAATACTTCATTTTCAATCATCTATTTGTTTCTCGTTAAAATACTGAGTAAGATGTTGAAAAGGGGAGAAGTTCGGTTTTTATTGCATATATCGACGTTTCAGCCGGATTAGAGCGGTTTTACGTGTACATCTTCCCTCGTTAATATAAACGGAAAATCAAGAACATTATAGTTAATTCTAATGAAAACACATTGTTTTTTATCATTTGTATTGGAAACAACATTGTCATATGTCTTTTCTTGGAACTAAATAATACGAAACCTCGCTCTATGATTTGAAGTTAAAATCCTCAAATATGGTTATATAGTGACTTTTTTCACGTTTTTCATGTATGATATTACGTAAATATATTCATTTTTACCAATATTTCGATACTATTTCATGTAGTATCACGATATGTGATTTGGCCTTCAAATCTCAGAATTTCGCATAATATTGCATTTTAAGCAAGTTTTCTTGCATTTTGCTTCGTACGAAAAATCATCGAGCTTAGCAATATTTTAACGTTTATCATCTCCTTTTCCTTCATGTGATTTAAACAAAATATCATCGATTTAGGCAATATTTTGCCCTTTTCCACGTTTTTGTGAATTTTCCGTCCATGGGTATGAATTCATATATATATACGATAAAAATGATGCAAACACATAATTGATTAGATAATAACCTTAAATACTTCATTTTCAATCATCTATTTGTTTCTCGTTAAAATACTGAGTAAGATATTGAAAAGGGGAGAAGTTCGGTTTTTATTGCATATATCGACGTTTCAGCCGGATTAGAGCGGTTTTACGTGTACATCTTCCATCGTTAATATAAACGGAAAATCAAGAACATTATAGTTAATTCTAATGAAAACACATTGTTTTTTATCATTTGTATTGGAAACAACATTGTCATATGTCTTTTCTTGGATCTAAATAATAAGAAACCTCGCTCTATGATTTGACGTTAAAATCCTCAAAAATATTTTCCACGTTTTTCCACGTTTTTGTGAATTTTCAGTCCATGGGTATTAATAGTGACTTTTATATAGTGAATTTTCACGTTTTTCATGTAGTTTGATATTACGTATATATATTCATTTTTACCAATATTTCGATACTATTTCATGTAGTATCACGATATGTGATTTGGCCTTCAAATCTCAGAATTTCGCATAATATTGCATTTTAAGCAAGTTTTCTTGCATTTTGTTTCGTACGAAAAATCATCGAATATAGCAATATTTTGACGTTTATCATCTCCTTTTCCTTCATGTGATTTAAACAAAATATCATCGAATTAGGCAATATTTTGCCGTTTTCCACGTTTTTGTGAATTTTCAGTCCATGGGTTTTAATTCATATATATACGATAAAAATGATGCAAACACATAATTGATTAGATAATAACCTTAAATACTTCATTTTCAATGAACTATTTCTTTCTCGTTAAAATACTGAGTAAGATATTCAAAGGCGGAGAAGTTCTGATTTTATTGCATATATCGACGTTTCAGCCGGAATAGAGCGGTTTTCGTGTACATCTTCCATCGGTAATAAAAACGGAAAATCAGGAACATTTTAGTTAATTCTAATGAAAACACATTGATTTTTATCATTTGTATTGGAAACAACATTGTCATATGTCTTTTCTTGGATCTAAATAATACGAAACCTCGCTCTATGATTTGAAGGTAAAATCCTCAAATATGGTAAAATAGTAATTTTCACGTTAATCATGTAGTTTGATATTACACAAATATATTCATTTTTACCAATATTCCGATACTATTTCATGTAGTATCACGATATGTGATTTGCCCTTCAAATCTCAGAATTTCGTGTAATATTGCATTTTAAGCAAGTTTTCTTGCATTTTGTTTCGTACGAAAAATCATCGAATTTAGCAATATTTTGACGTTTATCATCCCCTTTTCGTTCATGTGATTTAAACAAAATATCATCGAATTAGGCAATATTTTGCCGTTTTTCTACGTTTTTTGAATTTTCAGTCCATGGGTATTAATTCATATATATACGATAAAAATGATGCAAACACATAATTGATTAGATAATAACCTTAAATACTTCATTTTCAATCATCTATTTGTTTCTCGTTAAAATACTGAGTAAGATGTTGAAAAGGGGAGAAGTTCGGTTTTTATTGCATATATCGACGTTTCAGCCGGATTAGAGCGGTTTTACGTGTACATCTTCCCTCGTTAATATAAACGGAAAATCAAGAACATTATAGTTAATTCTAATGAAAACACATTGTTTTTTATTTGTATTGGAAACAACATTGTCATATGTCTTTTCTTGGAACTAAATAATACGAAACCTCGCTCTATGATTTGAAGTTAAAATCCTCAAATATGGTTATATAGTGACTTTTTTCACGTTTTTCATGTAGTTTGATATTACGTAAATATATTCATTTTTACCAATATTTCGATACTATTTCATGTAGTATCACGATATGTGATTTGGCCTTCAAATCTCAGAATTTCGCATAATATTGCATTTTAAGCAAGTTTTCTTGCATTTTGCTTCGTACGAAAAATCATCGAGCTTAGCAATATTTTAACGTTTATCATCTTTTTCCTTCATGTGATTTAAACAAAATATCATCGATTTAGGCAATATTTTGCCCTTTTCCACGTTTTTGTGAATTTTCCGTCCATGGGTATGAATTCATATATATATACGATAAAAATGATGCAAACACATAATTGATTAGATAATAACCTTAAATACTTCATTTTCAATCATCTATTTGTTTCTCGTTAAAATACTGAGTAAGATATTGAAAAGGGGAGAAGTTCGGATTTTATTGCATATATCGACGTTTCAGCCGGATTAGAGCGGTTTTACGTGTACATCTTCCATCGTTAATATAAACGGAAAATCAAGAACATTATAGTTAATTCTAATGAAAACACATTGTTTTTTATCATTAATTGTATTGGAAACAACATTGTCATATGTCTTTTCTTGGATCTAAATAATACGAAACCTCGCTCTATGATTTGAAGTTAAAATCCTCAAATATGGTTATATAGTGACTTTTTTCACGTTTTTCATGTAGTTTGATATTACGTAAATATATTCATTTTTACCAATATTTCGATACTATTTCATGTAGTATCACGATATGTGATTTGGCCTTCAAATCTCAGAATTTCGCATAATATTGCATTTTAAGCAAGTTTTCTTGCATTTTGTTCGTACGAAAAATCATCGAAATTAGCAATATTTTAACGTTCATCATCTCCTTTTCCTTCATGTGATTTAAACAAAATATCATCGAATTAGGCAATATTTTGCCGTTTTCCACGTTTTTGTGAATTTTCCGTCCATGGGTATTAATTCATATATATTCGATAAAAATGATGCAAAACATAATTGATTAGATAATAACCTTAAATACTTCATTTTCAATCATCTATTTGTTTCTCGTTAAAATACTGAGTAAGATATTGAAAGGCGGAGAAGTTCTGATCTTATTGCATATATCGACGTTTCAGCTGGAATAGAGCGGTTTTCGTGTACATCTTCCATCGGTGATATAAACGGAAAATCAGGAACATTTAGTTAATTCTAATGAAAACACATTGATTTTTGTCATTTGTATTGGAAACAACATTGTCTTTTCTTGGAACTAAATAATACGAAACCTCGCTCTATGATTTGAAGGTAAAATCCTCAAATATTGTAAAATAGTAACTTTTTCACGTTAATCATGTAGCTTGATATTACACAAATATATTCATTTTTACCAATATTCCGATACTATTTCATGTAGTATCACGATATGTGATTTGCCCTTCAAATCTCAGAATTTCGCGTAATATTGCATTTTAAGCAAGTTTTCTTGCATTTTGTTTCGTACGAAAAATCATCGAATTTAGCAATATTTTGACGTTTATCATCCCCTTTTCCTTCTTGTGATTTAAACAAAATATCATCGAATTAGGCAATATTTTGCCGTTTTCCACGTTTTTGTGAATTTTCTGTCCATGGGTATTAATTCATATATATACGATAAAAATGATGCAAACACATAATTGATTAGATAATAACCTTAAATACTTCATTTTCAATCATCTATTTGTTTCTCGTTAAAATACTGAGTAAAATGTTGAAAAGGGGAGAAGTTCGGTTTTTATTGCATATATCGACGTTTCAGCCGGATTAGAGCGGTTTTACGTGTACATCTTCCCTCGTTAATATAAACGGAAAATCAAGAACATTATAGTTAATTCTAATGAAAACATTGTTTTTTATCATTTGTATTGGAAACAACATTGTCATATGTCTTTTCTTGGATCTAAATAATACGAAACCTCGCTCTATGATTTGAAGGTAAAATCCTCAAATATGGTAAAATAGTAACTTTTTCACGTTAATCATATAGTTTGATATTACACAAATATTCATTTTTACCAATATTCCGATACTATTTCATGTAGTATCACGATATGTGATTTGCCTTCAAATCTCAGAATTTCGCGTAATATTGCATTTTAAGCAAGTTTTCTTGCATTTTGTTTCGTACGAAAAATCATCGAATTTTGCAATAATTTGACGTTTAACATCCCCTTTTCTTCATGTGATTTAAACAAAATATCATCGAATTAGGCAATATTTTGCCGTTTTCCACGTTTTTGTGAATTTTCAGTCCATGGGTATTAATTCATATATATACGATAAAAATGATGCAAACACATAATTGATTAGATAATAGCCTTAAATACTTCATTTTCAATCATCTATTTGTTTCTCGTTAAAGTACTGAGTAATGTTGAAAAGGGGAGAAGTTCGGTTTTTATTGCATATATCGACGTTTCAGCCGGATTAGAGCGGTTTTACGTGTACATCTTCCCTCGTTAATATAAACGGAAAATCAAGAACATTATAGTTAATTCTAATGAAAACACATTGTTTTTTATCATTTGTATTGGAAACAACATTGTCATATGTCTTTTCTTGGAACTAAATAAAACGAAACCTCGCACTATGATTTGAAGTTAAAATCCTCAAATATGGTTATATAGTAACTTTTTCACGTTTATCATGTATGATATTACGTAAATATATTCATTTTTACCAATATTTCGATACTATTTCATGTAGTATCACGATATGTGATTTGGCCTTCAAATCTCAGTATTTCGCATAATATTGCATTTTAAGCAAGTTTTCTTGCATTTTGCTTCGTACGAAAAATCATCGAATTTAGCAATATTTTAACGTTTATCATCTCCTTTTCCTTCATGTGATTTAAACAAAATATCATCGATTTAGGCAATATTTTGCCGTTTTCCACGTTTTTGTGAATTTTCCGTCCATAGGTATGAATTCATATATATATACGATAAAAATGATGCAAACACATAATTGATTAGATAATAACCTTAAATACTTCATTTTCAATCATCTATTTGTTTCTCGTTAAAATACTGAATAAGATATTGAAAAGGGGAGAAGTTCGGTTTTTATTGCATATATCGACGTTTCAGCTGGATTAGAGCGGTTTTACGTGTACATCTTCCATCGTTAATATGAACGGAAAATCAGGAACATTATAGTTAATTCTAATGAAAACACATTGTTTTTTATCATTTGTATTGGAAACAACATTGTCATATGCCTTTTCTTGGATCTAAATAATACGAAACCTCGCTCTATGATTTGAAGGTAAAATCCTCAAATATAGTAAAATAGTAACTTTTTCACGTTAATCATGTAGTTTGATATTACACAAATATATTCATTTTTACCAATATTCCGATACTATTTCATGTAGTATCACGATATGTGATTTGCCCTTCAAATCTCAGAATTTCGCGTAATATTGCATTTTAAGCACGTTTTCTTGCATTTTGTTTCGTACGAAAAATCATCGAATTTAGCAATATTTTCACGTTTATCATCCCCCTTTGCCTTCATGTGATTTAAACAAAATATCATCGAATTAGGCAATATTTTGCCGTTTTCCACGTTTTTGTGAATTTTCAGTCCATGGGTATTAATTCATATATATAAGATAAAAATGATGCAAACACATAATTGATTAGATAATAACCTTAAATACTTTTTTTCAATCATCTATTTGTTTCTCGTTAAAATACTGAGTAAGATGTTGAAAAGGGGAGAAGTTCGGTTTTTATTGCATATATCGACGTTTCAGCCGGATTAGAGCGGTTTTACGTGTACATCTTCCCTCGTTAATATAAACGGAAAATCAAGAACATTATAGTTAATTCTAATGAAAACACATTGTTTTTTATCATTTGTATTGGAAACAACATTGTCATATGTCTTTTCTTGGAACTCAATAATACGAAACCTCGCTCTATGATTTGAAGTTAAAATCCTCAAATATGGTTATATAGTGACTTTTTTCACGTTTTTCATGTATGATATTACGTAAATATATTCATTTTTACCAATATTTCGATACTATTTCATGTAGTATCACGATATGTGATTTGGCCTTCAAATCTCAGAATTTCGCATAATATTGCATTTTAAGCAAGTTTTCTTGCATTTTGCTTCGTACGAAAAATCATCGAATTTAGCAATATTTTAACGTTTATCATCTCCTTTTCCTTCATGTGATTTAAACAAAATATCATCGATTTAGGCAATATTTTGCCGTTTTCCACGTTTTTGTGAATTTTCCGTCCATGTGTATGAATTCATATATATATACGATAAAAATGATGCAAACACATAATTGATTAGATAATAACCTTAAATACTTCATTTTCAATCATCTATTTGTTTCTCGTTAAAATACTGAGTATGATATTGAAAGGCGGAGAAGTTCTGATCTTATTGCATATATCGACGTTTCAGCTGGAATAGAGCGGTTTTCGTGTACATCTTCCATCGGTGATATAAACGGAAAATCAGGAACATTTTAGTTAATTCTAATGAAAACACATTGATTTTTATCATTTGTATTAGAAACAACATTGTCTTTTCTTGGATCTAAATAATACGAAACCTCGCTCTATGATTTGAAGGTAAAATCCTCAAATATGGTAAAATAGTAAGTTTTTCACGTTAATCATGTAGTTTGATATTACACAAATATATTCATTTTTACCAATATTCCGATACTATTTCATGTAGTATCATGATATGTGATTTGCCCTTCAAATCTCAGAATTTCGCGTAATATTGCATTTTAAGCAAGTTTTCTTGCATTTTGTTTCGTACGAAAAATCATCGAATTTAGCAATATTTTAACGTTTATCATCTCCTTTTCCTTCATGTGATTTAAACAAAATATCATCGATTTAGGCAATATTTTGCCGTTTTCCACGTTTTTGTGAATTTTCCGTCCATGGGTATGAATTCATATATATATACGATAAAAATGATGCAAACACATAATTGATTAGATAATAACCTTAAATACTTCATTTTCAATCATCTATTTGTTTCTCGTTAAAATACTGAGTAAGATATTGAAAAGGGGAGAAGTTCGGTTTTTATTGCATATTTCGACGTTTCAGCCGGATTAGAGCGGTTTTACGTGTACATCTTCCCTCGTTAATATAAACGGAAAATCAAGAACATTATAGTTAATTCTAATCAAAACACATTGTTTTTTATCATTTGTATTGGAAACAACATTGTCATATGTCTTTTCTTGGAACTAAATAATACGAAACCTCGCTCTATGATTTGAAGTTAAAATCCTCAAATATGGTTATATAGTGACTTTTTTCACGTTTTTCATGTATGATATTACGTAAATATATTCATTTTTACCAATATTTCGATACTATTTCATGTAGTATCACGATATGTGATTTGGCCTTCAAATCTCAGTATTTCGCATAATATTGCATTTTAAGCAAGTTTTCTTGCATTTTGCTTCGTACGAAAAATCATCGAATTTAGCAATATTTTAACGTTTATCATCTCCTTTTCCTTCATGTGATTTAAACAAAATATCATCGATTTAGGCAATATTTTGCCGTTTTCCACGTTTTTGTGAATTTTCCGTCCATTGGTATGAATTCATATATATACGATAAAAATGATGCAAACACATAATTGATTAGATAATAACCTTAAATACTTCATTTTCAATCATCTATTTGTTTCTCGTTAAAATACTGAGTAAGATATTGAAAAGGGGAGAAGTTCGGTTTTTATTGCATATATCGACGTTTCAGCCGGATTAGAGCGGTTTTACGTGTACATCTTCCATCGTTAATATAAACGGAAAATCAAGAACATTATAGTTAATTCTAATGAAAACACATTGTTTTTTATCATTTGTATTGGTAACAAAATTGTCATATGTCTTTTCTTGGATCTAAATAATACGAAACCTCGCTCAGTGATTTGAAGTTAAAATCCTCAAATATGCTTATATAGTGACTTTTTTCACGTTTTTCATGTAGTTTGATATTACGTAAATATATTCATTTTTACCAATATTTCGATACTATTTCATGTAGTATCACGATATGTGATTTGGCCTTCAAATCTCAGAATTTCGCATAATATTGCATTTTAAGCAAGTTTTCTTGCATTTTGTTTCGTACGAAAAATCATCGAAATTAGCAATATTTTAACGTTTATCATCTCCTTTTCCTTCATGTGATTTAAACAAAATATCATCGAATTAGGCAATATTTTGCCGTTTTCCACGTTTTTGTGAATTTTCCGTCCATGGGTATTAATTCATATATATACGATAAAAATGATGCAAACACATAATTGATTAGATAATAACCTTAAATACTTCATTTTCAATCATCTATTTGTTTCTCGTTAAAATACTGAGTAAGATATTGAAAGGCGGAGAAGTTCTGATCTTATTGCATATATCGACGTTTCAGCTGGAATAGAGCGGTTTTCGTGTACATCTTCCATCGGTGATATAAACGGAAAATCAGGAACATTTTAGTTAATTCTAATGAAAACACATTGATTTTTATGATTTGTATTGGAAACAACATTGTCTTTTCTTGGATCTAAATAATACGAAACCTCGCTCTATGATTTGAAGGTAAAATCCTCAAATATGGTAAAATAGTAACTTTTTCACGTTAATCATGTAGTTTGATATTACACAAATATATTCATTTTTACCAATATTCCGATACTATTTCATGTAGTATCACGATATGTGATTTGCCCTTCAAATCTCAGAATTTCGCGTAATATTGCATTTTAAGCAAGTTTTCTTGCATTTTGTTTCGTACGAAAAATCATCGAATTTAGCAATATTTTCACGTTTATCATCCCCTTTGCCTTCATGTGATATAAACAAAATATCATCGAATTAGGCAATATTTTGCCGTTTTCCACGTTTTTGTGAATTTTCAGTCCATGGGTATTAATTCATATATATACGATAAAAATGATGCAAACACATAATTGATTAGATAATAACCTTAAATACTTTATTTTCAATCATCTATTTGTTTCTCGTTAAAATACTGAGTAAGATGTTGAAAAGGGGAGAAGTTCGGTTTTTATTGCATATATCGACGTTTCAGCCGGATTAGAGCGGTTTTACGTGTACATCTTCCCTCGTTAATATAAACGGAAAATCAAGAACATTATAGTTAATTCTAATGAAAACACATTGTTTTTTATCATTTGTATTGGAAACAACATTGTCATATGTCTTTTCTTGGAACTAAATAATACGAAACCTCGCTCTATGATTTGAAGTTAAAATCCTCAAATATGGTTATATAGTGACTTTTTTCACGTTTTTCATGTATGATATTACGTAAATATATTCATTTTTACCAATATTTCGATACTATTTCATGTAGTATCACGATATGTGATTTGGCCTTCAAATCTCAGAATTTCGCATAATATTGCATTTTAAGCAAGTTTTCTTGCATTTTGCTTCGTACGAAAAATCATCGAGCTTAGCAATATTTTAACGTTTATCATCTCCTTTTCCTTCATGTGATTTAAACAAAATATCATCGATTTAGGCAATATTTTGCCCTTTTCCACGTTTTTGTGAATTTTCCGTCCATGAGTATGAATTCATATATACATACGATAAAAATGATGCAAACACATAATTGATTAGATAATAACCTTAAATACTTCATTTTCAATCATCTATTTTTTTCTCGTTAAAATACTGAGTAAGATATTGAAAAGGGGAGAAGTTCGGTTTTTATTGCATATATCGACGTTTCAGCCGGATTAGAGCGGTTTTACGTGTACATCTTCCATCGTTAATATAAACGGAAAATCAAGAACATTAAAGTTAATTCTAATGAAAACACATTGTTTTTTATCATTAATTGTATTGGAAACAACATTGTCATATGTCTTTTCTTGGATCTAAATAATACGAAACCTCGCTCTATGAATTGAAGTTCAAATCCTCAAATATGGTTATATAGTGACTTTTTTCACGTTTTTCATGTAGTTTGATATTACGTAAATATATTCATTTTTACCAATATTTCGATACTATTTCATGTAGTATCACGATATGTGATTTGGCCTTCAAATCTCAGAATTTCGCATAATATTGCATTTTAAGCAAGTTTTCTTGCATTTTGTTTCGTACGAAAAATCATCGAAATTAGCAATATTTTAACGTTCATCATCTCCTTTTCCTTCATGTGATTTAAACAAAATATCATCGAATTAGGCAATATTTTGCCGTTTTCCACGTTTTTGTGAATTTTCCGTCCATGGGTATTAATTCATATATATATACGATAAAAATGATGCAAAACACATAATTGATTAGATAATAACCTTAAATACTTCATTTTCAATCATCTATTTGTTTCTCGTTAAAATACTGAGTAAGATATTGAAAGGCGGAGAAGTTCTGATCTTATTGCATATATCGACGTTTCAGCTGGAATAGAGCGGTTTTCGTGTACATCTTCCATCGGTGATATAAACGGAAAATCAGGAACATTTTAGTTAATTCTAATGAAAACACATTGATTTTTGTCATTTGTATTGGAAACAACATTGTCTTTTCTTGGAACTAAATAATACGAAACCTCGCTCTATGATTTGAAGGTAAAATCCTCAAATATTGTAAAATAGTAACTTTTTCACGTTAATCATGTAGCTTGATATTACACAAATATATTCATTTTTACCAATATTCCGATACTATTTCATGTAGTATCACGATATGTGATTTGCCCTTCAAATCTCAGAATTTCGCGTAATATTGCATTTTAAGCAAGTTTTCTTGCATTTTGTTTCGTACGAAAAATCATCGAATTTAGCAATATTTTGACGTTTATCATCCCCTTTTCCTTCATGTGATTTAAACAAAATATCATCGAATTAGGCAATATTTTGCCGTTTTCCACGTTTTTGTGAATTTTCAGTCCATGGGTATTAATTCATATATATACGATAAAAATGATGCAAACACATAATTGATTAGATAATAACCTTAAATACTTCATTTTCAATCATCTATTTGTTTCTCGTTAAAATACTGAGTAAAATGTTGAAAAGGGGAGAAGTTCGGTTTTTATTGCATATATCGACGTTTCAGCCGGATTAGAGCGGTTTTACGTGTACATCTTCCCTCGTTAATATAAACGGAAAATCAAGAACATTATAGTTAATTCTAATGAAAATACATTGTTTTTTATCATTTGTATTGGAAACAACATTGTCATATGTCTTTTCTTGGATCTAAATAATACGAAACCTCGCTCTATGATTTGAAGGTAAAATCCTCAAATATGGTAAAATAGTAACTTTTTCACGTTAATCATATAGTTTGATATTACACAAATATATTCATTTTTACCAATATTCCGATACTATTTCATGTAGTATCACGATATGTGATTTGCCCTTCAAATCTCAGAATTTCGCGTAATATTGCATTTTAAGCAAGTTTTCTTGCATTTTGTTTCGTACGAAAAATCATCGAATTTTGCAATAATTTGACGTTTAACATCCCCTTTTCTTTCATGTGATTTAAACAAAATATCATCGAATTAGGCAATATTTTGCCGTTTTCCACGTTTTTGTGAATTTTCAGTCCATGGGTATTAATTCATATATATACGATAAAAATGATGCAAACACATAATTGATTAGATAATAGCCTTAAATACTTCATTTTCAATCATCTATTTGTTTCTCGTTAAAGTACTGAGTAAGATGTTGAAAAGGGGAGAAGTTCGGTTTTTATTGCATATATCGACGTTTCAGCCGGATTAGAGCGCTTTTACGTGTACATCTTCCCTCGTTAATATAAACGGAAAATCAAGAACATTATAGTTAATTCTAATGAAAACACATTGTTTTTTATCATTTGTATTGGAAACAACATTGTCATATGTCTTTTCTTGGAACTAAATAAAACGAAACCTCGCACTATGATTTGAAGTTAAAATCCTCAAATATGGTTATATAGTAACTTTTTCACGTTTATCATGTATGATATTACGTAAATATATTCATTTTTACCAATATTTCGATACTATTTCATGTAGTATCACGATATGTGATTTGGCCTTCAAATCTCAGTATTTCGCATAATATTGCATTTTAAGCAAGTTTTCTTGCATTTTGCTTCGTACGAAAAATCATCGAATTTAGCAATATTTTAACGTTTATCATCTCCTTTTCCTTCATGTGATTTAAACAAAATATCATCGATTAGGCAATATTTTGCCGTTTTCCACGTTTTTGTGAATTTTCCGTCCATGGGTATTAATTCATATATATATACGATAAAAATGATGCAAACACATAATTGATTAGATAATAACCTTAAATACTTCATTTTCAATCATCTATTTGTTTCTCGTTAAAATACTGAGTAAGATATTGAAAAGGGGAGAAGTTCGGTTTTTATTGCATATATCGACGTTTCAGCCGGATTAGAGCGGTTTTACGTGTACATCTTCCATCGTAATATAAACGGAAAATCAGAACATTATAGTTAATTCTAATGAAAACACATTGTTTTTTCATTTGTATTGGAAACAACATTGTCATATGTCTTTTCTTGGATCTAAATAATACGAAACCTCGCTCTATGATTTGAAGTTAAAATCCTCAAATATGGTTAATAGTGACTTTTTTCACGTTTTTCATGTAGTTTATTACGTAAATATATTCATTTTTACCAATATTTCGATACTATTTCATGTAGTATCACGATATGTGATTTGCCTTCAAATCTCAGAATTTCGCATAATATTGCATTTTAAGCAAGTTTTCTTGCATTTTGTTTCGTACGAAAAATCATCGAATTTAGCAATATGACGTTTATCATCTCCTTTTCCTTCATGTGATTTAAACAAAATATCATCGATTAGGCAATATTTTGCCGTTTTCCACGTTTTTGTGAATTTTCAGTCCATGGGTTTTAATTCATATATATACGATAAAAATGATGCAAACACATAATTGATTAGATAATAACCTTAAATACTTCATTTTCAATCATCTATTTGTTTCTCGTTAAAATACTGAGTAAGATATTGAAAAGGGGAGAAGTTCGGTTTTTATTGCATATATCGACGTTTCAGCCGGATTAGAGCGGTTTTACGTGTACATCTTCCATCGTTAATATAAACGGAAAATCAAGAACATTATAGTTAATTCTAATGAAAATACATTGTTTTTTTATCATTTGTATTGGAAACAACATTGTCTTTTCTTGGATCTAAATAATACGAAACCTCGCTCTATGATTTGAAGTTAAAATCCTCAAATATGGTTATATAGTGACTTTTTTCACGTTTTTCATGTAGTTTGATATTACGTAAATATATTCATTTTTACCAATATTTCGATACTATTTCATGTAGTATCACGATATGTGATTTGGCCTTCAAATCTCAGAATTTCGCATAATATTGCATTTTAAGCAAGTTTTCTTGCATTTTGTTTCGTACGAAAAATCATCGAATTAGCAATATTTTAACGTTTATCATCTCCTTTTCCTTCATGTGATTTAAACAAAATATCATCGAATTAGGCAATATTTTGCCGTTTTCCACGTTTTTGTGAATTTTCCGTCCATGGGTATTACATATATACGATAAAAATGATGCAAACACATAATTGATTAGATAATAACCTTAAATACTTCATTTTCAATCATCTATTTGTTTCTCGTTAAAATACTGAGTAAGATATTGAAAAGGGGAGAAGTTCTGGTTTTTATTGCATATATCGACGTTTCAGCCGGATAGAGCGGTTTTCGTGTACATCTTCCATCGTATATAAACGGAAAATCAGAACATTTAGTTAATTCTAATGAAAACACATTGTTTTTTATCATTTGTATTGGAAACAACATTGTCTTTTCTTGGATCTAAATAATACGAAACCTCGCTCTATGATTTGAAGTAAAATCCTCAAATATGGTAAATAGTAAGTTTTTCACGTTTTCATGTAGTTTGATATTACGTAAAATATATTCATTTTTACCAATATTTCGATACTATTTCATGTAGTATCACGATATGTGATTTGGCCTTCAAATCTCAGAATTTCGCATAATATTGCATTTTAAGCAAGTTTTCTTGCATTTTGTTTCGTACGAAAAATCATCGAATTAGCAATATTTTGACGTTTATCATCTCCTTTTCCTTCATGTGATTTAAACAAAATATCATCGAATTAGGCAATATTTTGCCGTTTTCCACGTTTTTGTGAATTTTCAGTCCATGGGTATGAATTCATATATATATACGATAAAAATGATGCAAACACATAATTGATTAGATAATAACCTTAAATACTTCATTTTCAATCATCTATTTGTTTCTCGTTAAAATACTGAGTAAGATATGAAAAGGGGAGAAGTTCGGTTTTATTGCATATATCGACGTTTCAGCCGGATTAGAGCGGTTTTACGTGTACATCTTCCATCGTTAATATAAACGGAAAATCAAGAACATTATAGTTAATTCTAATGAAAACACATTGTTTTTATCATTTGTATTGGAAACAACATTGTCATATGTCTTTTCTTGGATCTAAATAATACGAAACCTCGCTCTATGATTTGAAGGTAAAATCCTCAAATATGGTAAGTGACTTTTTCACGTTTCATGTAGTTTGATATTACAAATATATTCATTTTTACCAATATTCGATACTATTTCATGTAGTATCACGATATGTGATTTGGCCCTTCAAATCTCAGAATTTCGCATAATATTGCATTTTAAGCAAGTTTTCTTGCATTTTGTTTCGTACGAAAAATCATCGAATTTAGCAATATTTTACGTTTATCATCTCCTTTTCCTTCATGTGATTTAAACAAAATATCATCGAATTAGGCAATATTTTGCCGTTTTCCACGTTTTTGTGAATTTTCAGTCCATGGTATTAATTCATATATATACGATAAAAATGATGCAAACACATAATTGATTAGATAATAACCTTAAATACTTCATTTTCAATCATCTATTTGTTTCTCGTTAAAATACTGAGTAAGATATTGAAAAGGGGAGAAGTTCGGTTTTATTGCATATATCGACGTTTCAGCCGGATTAGAGCGGTTTTACGTGTACATCTTCCATCGTTAATATAAACGGAAAATCAAGAACATTTAGTTAATTCTAATGAAAACACATTGTTTTTTATCATTTGTATTGGAAACAACATTGTGTCTTTTCTTGGAACTAAATAATACGAAACCTCGCTCTATGATTTGAAGTTAAAATCCTCAAATATGGTTATATAGTACTTTTTCACGTTCATGTAGTTTGATATTACGTAAATATATTCATTTTTACCAATATTTCGATACTATTTCATGTAGTATCACGATATGTGATTTGGCCTTCAAATCTCAGAATTTCGCATAATATTGCATTTTAAGCAAGTTTTCTTGCATTTTGTTCGTACGAAAAATCATCGAATTAGCAATATTTTAACGTTTATCATCTCCTTTTCCTTCATGTGATTTAAACAAAATATCATCGAATTAGGCAATATTTTGCCGTTTTCCACGTTTTTGTGAATTTTCCGTCCATGGGTATTAATTCATATATATACGATAAAAATGATGCAAACACATAATTGATTAGATAATAACCTTAAATACTTCATTTTCAATCATCTATTTGTTTCTCGTTAAAATACTGAGTAAGATATTGAAAAGGGGAGAAGTTCGTTTTATTGCATATATCGACGTTTCAGCCGGATTAGAGCGGTTTTACGTGTACATCTTCCTCGTTAATATAAACGGAAAATCAAGAACATTATAGTTAATTCTAATGAAAACACATTGTTTTTTATCATTTGTATTGGAAACAACATTGTCATATGTCTTTTCTTGGATCTAAATAATACGAAACCTCGCTCTATGATTTGAAGTTAAAATCCTCAATATGGTTATATAGTGACTTTTTTCACGTTTTTCATGTAGTTTGATATTACGTAAATATATTCATTTTTACCAATATTTCGATACTATTTCATGTAGTATCACGATATGTGATTTGGCCTTCAAATCTCAGAATTTCGCATAATTTGCATTTTAAGCAAGTTTTCTT